>NC_134572.1:54452135-54492135 GCF_050947875.1 Dermacentor variabilis | reverse complement strand
CGTGTTTGCCGATGCTACTGTATTACATTTACTATTACTGGATTATTTTGTTTGCCATAATGCGTCTCCTCTCTCTATATCGGTAATTAAGCAAGATTATGACAAATGCGATAGGCATTATCACCTGGCGTAACATGTCCTACCCATGTTTCCAAATCTCAACTGCATTATAAGGGAGTCGACGCCCCGTCAGGCCGATTTACCTCTTTCTTGGTTGCCCTCTTTATTTTACAATTAAAAAATAAACTTCCTTTTCCTCGCTTTCTTTCTTTCTTACTTTCTTTCAAGATAAAGCCTTTTCAGCGAAAGACGTCGTCCCGCACTATCGGCAAAGACGCTCGAAAAGCGCTGTTAATCTCCACCCGCAAGCAACACTGAGCCACGACTGTTCAAAGAACTAATTACTCCTCTAAACCCGGCGCATCTGAATTTGCCACCGTAATTAGGTCTCTAAATTCAAGCTGTTTGAGATAAAGGGGTGCTTTTAAGTCGCCCAAGCTGGAAGCCCGCACCAAATCCTTGTCGGCGACTCCATTACTTCAAGTTCCTCCCAATCAGAGGCGTGCAACACAGAATGAACGTATGCGCATAACCTAAATTTTCAGACCAAAGTGCCAAATTATCTCTTTAATTGAGGAGTCGATGGTGTGCCTAATTATCTCTTAAGCCCTACTCTGCGCTTACGACGCACCGAGCACTCTCCGCATCTGCTAATGCCTGTCGGTAAACGTGCCATCGGCAAATCTTTCGTAGTCTCGCAAATTAATTAAGCATCAGTTGTGACTTCGTTTTATACTCATTATTCAAATAGCGGAGGCGTTTGCTTTCTAATGCCTCAAGTAACTGTAATTTTTCAGCCCTACTTTGCTGTTCAGAGCCCCGCAATTTGAAAATTTGTTATGTCCTGCGAAAAGTCTTAAAGGAGGTCTTGGATCGTCTTCCCGATTATTTCTGCCGTCGCAACGTGTTATTCATAAATTGACTAGCAGGGATTGCGGGGCGGAGATTGTAAACAGCAAGCCGTTCGGCGTACCTGAAGGCGTGCCTTTCCAAGCCTGGCACAATCCTTAATGCTCAGTCCACCAGTACGAGCAGTTGTGTCTTCTGCCGCGAAGGAAATGTCAAGTGTATACTCAACTGACGGCATTCTTGGGAGTTGCGAACACTAATAGCCAGGAGCTCGCTGGCCAGAAATGTGTTCTAACGGAAGAAATTTCTTCGCTCTTGAAGCTGCTCCTAAGCCGAGATGTAGATAATCTGTGAGAGCGTGTCTTTAGCTGCGGCTAACTGAATTCATAACGGATCCCTCGTCGGACGCTACTTGCATCGTAACGCACACGGCGTCGCAATAAGTTAATATCCCGTCTCACAACACGACACGCTTTTCTCAGAGCATCTTAGCAATGCTCGACGCTCTGTGCAAATGCCTCGCCAGTACAACGCCTCTCTGTGTGTCTGTGAGTCCTTTGACGGAATTAACAAGAAAAAACGATGCTTAGAACATTGACTCGCATGGAAGCGACAAGGAACGAACATCTCTCGAGCCGCGTGTCATGACGACACAACCCGTGAGTCGCTGAGCCATGGCTTGCGTAGGCAGTCTAGGCGCGGTCTTGCGGTGACTGTGCATCTAGCACAACGAAGGTACTTTTGTGTTTCCTTAGATACACTGGTCTCAACGACGCACTCTAGCCTAGTGCTGATGGTCATAAATTGCGTATGTTGTGAACTGCGCATATCATTTTATTTTTCATCCTGTCCATTCTGGAGTAGCATGCTAGGCATGCCGCCAGGCAATTCTCTCCAGGATCAATCGAACCACTCTCTGTCTCTCGGCACACGCAAAGTGGGCTTTTTCTTTCTGTTGTAACGGCTCTGCGTCAACACTATGGTACTTTGCGCAGCTTCTATGCGTGTCTTTCTTGGCACAGGGCACGCGGTATTAAGCACCTCGACTGCTGTTGTTAGAACAAACAGCAAGCTGTCTCTTCCGCAAACACTATTTGCTTGCGGCGCAGCCTACCCACCAAATGGGCTCGGGCAGGATACACATTGTCTTGAACTTTCTAGTCTATTTCGCATCCACGCAAAACGTACAAATGACCTGGGCACAGAAAAGAAAGCCATTAAGAGGGCCACAGAAGTTCAAAGAAGAAACGCGCTGAAAAGACCCTTTCGCGAAGGGCTCAAGTTCCTGGCCACACAATTACAGCTTACATTGAAGAATAGCTAAAACTGAGCAAAACAGTGACCTCTCAAACGTTTAAAGTTGATAAAGTTGGACTTTTATCGAACGGAACAGCTGAACACTTTTACAATTTTTTTATTGGCAAGAAAAGGTTCGATTCCGTGTCTGACGTCATTCGTTGCCGCATTTCGTTTGGGACGCTGAAGGTGCGACGGATAACAGCGAAATTTAGTCGCTTGGTTAACGTCCCGAGGGTGACCAGCGTGGATACGAGCTCGCGTTTCTTCCTTTAACGATATGACAGATTGCTCGTGAGGAGTTGCTCCACCGATCAGAGATGTTCCGTCGCGCACCCGGCATCACTGGTGCGTACTCACCACACGAGATGACAAACACGGCCACTTCTACCACGTGGCGTGGCAAGTGGCGGTTCACGCAGTGACTGTTGAGTATAGATCTACACCACAGACGAAAGGGACCCGGAGCTCTAAAGATCCCGACTACAACCAATGCCCTCACAACAGGCAGTACTGCCGGTGGCCGATGCCTAGCCATGGTGAATGTGACTCACCTGTTGGCTATGCGGTCGACACCAACGTGCAAGACTACATTGAGGAGCATCGAAATTTTCGGCTTCTGGTGGTGTATTTCCAATGCGTTGTCGCGGGCCGTAGATCGAGATTTTGCAGTCGTCGTCCGACAGCCTGAAATGGTCGATCCAGGTTTTCTACGAGCACATTTATTATTAAGACAACTAAACTCGTACATCACGTCTTGGTCAGCTGGTGGTCCTCCCGGCAATGATTACTGGCGGAGGAGCTTTCGAAGCCACTTGCCGGCATCTCACAGGAGTTTTATGCCACCACCATATTCTAGTGCATCCCGCTTACTTTGATCTCCATCGCCCCTGCGCCGCTGCGCCTTACCTTCGCAACCAAAAAATTAGCTAGCATGGCCAATGGGGATGAAGTCGCTCGACACATGCTATCGACAGAAATGCCACCTCCACTTTTTATGATTGCGAAGAAGGTACATGTACTTGGTGATGGTGTTTCTGTAATGGCCTTAGTAGACACCGGAGCAACTGTATCTGTAACGAACCTCGCTTTTAAAGGTCGCTTAGGGCGCAAAGTTTTGTTTTGGTGGGACCAGAATGCAACATTTCGTGGAGTAAGCGGCGAGTCGCGTCCTGTTTGTGTGTGCGTTGCGGAAGTATCCTTGAGGGGTGGATCTTTTTCGACGGAATTTGCAATTATTCCCGATAGACGCACGAAATGATTTTGGACATCGGCCTTTTTACAACAGCGTGGTGCGACCGTCGACTGCCGCACGGGGGAAGTTTTCGTTGATGACCATGTTTCGTCCAGGCTCATAGAGGTGATGTGTAGTGAAGGTAAACTTTATGCCTCTACAGATACTGTTGTGCCTGCGTCCACCGCTGTGTTCGTTCCGGTTCTACGTTGCAGTGAAGTTCCAGACAGTTTCGATGCCTTCGTAGAGCGAATACATCTAACCTCTGCAAGGAAGAAGGTTTTTGTCCCTGATTATGTGGTCTCAATCGGCAAGTGGCGTGCTGGCTTGCTCACGGATAAACTCTCAGCAGAACCCGTCTTGCTTCCAGACGCTCGAAACTCGCTTACAGAATACACATCTTAGTTCGTAGCCGCACTAACCTTTGTGAACCTGCTGACCTTCGCCATGCAGACACGAAGCGTCCGTCTAGGATAAACAAGTCGCTAAGCACAAGGGAGCTCCATACCATTGTGGACACACTTTCTAAGCATTTGCCAGTCTTCGACTTTGCGCAGCCAGACAAAGCGTTCTCGATTCCTGAGTCTCGAACATGCCATACTATTGATACAGGATCTGAGCGCCCGACAAGACAAAAACCTTATGGCGTCTCGCGTAACGAGCGCAAGATAGTCAGTGAACAAGTGAGTGACATGTTGAAAAATTAATTAAACACAAGAGTCCTCGAGTCCATGGGCGGCTCCGGTCAAACTTGTCAGAAAGTAGGTAACTCGAGATTCCGCGTTGATTATCGCCAAATAAATGCCGTGACTAAGAAGGATGTCGTTCTGACGTCTTACATCATCATCAATTAATGATTCAATTGATTGCCTTCTTTCGGCCTCTTATTTTTCTTCAGTGAACCTACGCTCAAAATTTTGTCAAATCCCGTTGCACTCGGTAGACATAGTATCCCCGGATGGATTATTCGAATTCAATGTGATGCAGTTTGGGTTGTGCAACGATTCAGCAGCCTTTGAAGAGTTCAAGGACAATATTCTGCGTGGGTGAAAGTGGAACATGTCGATGTGATATGTTGGCGACTTTGATGCTCGTATATTCGGACGTACATTCAGTGAGAACAATACGCACCTGGATACTCTCCTAGTCGGCATCAAGAACACTGGCCTGGTTCTTAATTTCCAGAAATGTCACTTTGGTGATATTGAAACCTTTGTGCTTGGTTATCTTGTTGACGAAGACGGTAGCCGGCCTGTTCCCCTCAAGACGGCAGCTGTTGAGACATTCAGTGCACCGAAGTCCGTGAAGCAACGTCGTCGTTTTCAGGGTCTTTGCTCTTACTTTCGCCGATTCATTCCTAGGTTTGCTGGCACTGCCTATTCTCTGCCTATCCTCTGACACTTCCTCTGAAAAGTCTCCTGCATAAAGGCACACGGTTTGAGTGAACACCTGAGTGCAATTCTGAATTTTGTCAGCTGAAGTTCCTGCTTACCTCCCAACCTTTCCTTCCCCACTTTGATCCTACAGCGCCGATAGAAATCCACAAAAATGGTAGTCACGTCGTTCTAGGTGATGTCCTGGTCCAACGCTATGAAGACCGCCAGCACGCGATTGGTTATGCAAGCCGCTCATTAAGCAAACCTGAACACAATTACACGGTGACAGAGCAACAACGCCTCGCTATAATCTTTGCGGTTCAGCGATTTCGCTCTTAGTTGTGCGGGCGCCCATTCGTAGTCATCCCAGACCAACTACCATTCCCTGTGGTAGTCACGTTGCGCGCTGGCCTCTGAGGTTTCCAGAGTATAACATCCCTGTTTCTTACAACAGTGGCCGAAAACATGCTGACGCAGAGTGTCTTTCTCGTATGCCGCTTACCATGACGAACTGTGACGTAGATGACGTTGATCATCTCGCTGCTTCTGTGGCACCCAATTTTCCTGATATTGATGTGTTTGAAGCCGAACAATGGACAACCACCAAATCGGAGCCACTCTCCACTTCGACCCGCTCTACTGCAACAAGCAGCTACTGTGTACGTGCCGGGCTCCTGTGCTGTGTACTCAAGCACGGGCGCACGCTTCCTTCTATTGGTGCCGGAGCATCTCCGGCCAATAATCCTTCGGGCTACGCACAATGATCCTACCTCCTGTCCCTTAGGCACTGCGCGAACCCTTTATCACATTCAAGAACGCTTCTACTGGACCCGGATGCAACATTCCGTTGATTTGTATGTGACCAGCTTCACGCAGTGTAAACGTCGGCAACTTCCAACCACTGCCCCAGCTGGCCTCCTTCAACCTATTCCGCCTCCCAGCTTGGCCTTTCAATAAGTTGAAGTTGATATCTTAGGCCCTACTCCTCAGTCATACAAGGGGAACCGCTGGATAACTCTCTGCACCGACTACTTCACACGCTACTGCGAGACGTAGCCACTGCTACCGAAGTGTCGCTCTTTTTAGTTCACCTTACTGTTCTGCATCATGGAGCGCCTTGTATTATTATAAGCGACTGGGGACGTCAATTCCCAGCGGGCATCGTGGAAGAGTTTCTACGTTTATGTAACTCGCACCTCGGGCACTCGACGCTGTATCATCCACAAAGGAACGGCCTCACTGAGCGCACTAATCGAGCGGTCACCAATATGCTTTGCATGTATGTTGCGTCTGATCACAAGAACTGGGATGAAGTTCTACCGTTTATTACGCATACAATACCGCCAAACATGAGACAACCAACTACGGCCCCTTCTTCGTTCTATGCTCGCCCGCCCCGGTATACGGTTGACATTGTCCTGCCATTTTAGCCCACGGACAACCCTACGGTCAGTGATACATTATGCCTCGCTGAAGAGGCTCGGTGACTTGCGCGTCTTCGGACTTTGGGGTCACAAGAAAACACCAAAGCACGCTACGGCGCGTGACATCGGCCTGTTAAATATTACTCTGGTGAGCTCGTTTGGCTTGGGGCTCCCACAATCAAGCCCGGTGTGTGCAAAAAGGTGCTGGCTTAGTACGATGGACCGTATCTTGTCGTTGTAGGTGCTGACGTAGATTAGTGTAAACGGTGTGCTCTAGCGATTTGCATATGACACTTGTAAGGGAGATAGGCCTATAGTTTACAGTTTTTGTTTTGTCGGAACTTTTATATAGAGGAACCACGTCGACGCTTTTCCAGTCATCGGGCAAAGGGCCGACGTCCATTGATTTTTGAAACAGTGTTACTAAAAAGGGAGTGACAGAAACTGCACAGTTCTTCAAGATGCAGTTCGGAAGACGGTCAGGACCAGGTGCCGTGTTTACATTGAGCTTCTCCAAGGTAACTCTATTCCATGTACTGAGAAATCTATGCCACTCATCTCCATAAACTCATTCACAATATGTAAACCATCGGTAGGGCATGCCGATCGAGAAAAAACTGACTGAAAATAACGATTAAACTGTTCAGCCTTGCCTTCCAGATCCGAGCTATAGTTAAATTCATGTATAATATCGGGAACATTGTCTCTTACGCGCCGCTTACTTCTTGCATACTTCCATAGTGGCCTTGGATCATTCTTTATTTTTTCGCCAAGAACACCCAAATACCCACGTTCGGTCCTGCGCACCTCCGCGTTATAATCTTGTTCAGCTCTTTCAATTTTCAATGCAAGGAAGGCTCTGGTGATTGGCAGTACCTACGATATAAGCGGTGGCTTTTGTTTATCAAGGTCTAAATGGCGGCGTTCATCCAAAGCTTATGTGTTCGACACTTCTACAAAATGGTGCGTGATGGAACATACTTGTGCACTACTGTCTTCAGTAGGTGCCACGTGGAATGTATATCAAGTATGGAACTGTGATGTCTAAATTCTGGGAGAAAAGCATCGAGTTCACGCGATAGCGAGACATAGTCCCCTCTGTCGTAATGAAATATCTTTCGTGGTGGCGGCTTTATGCGGTGCTCGGCAAAACAGGATAATCTTGTAATTACCACTTCATGGTCGCTTAAACCGGGAATTGTGGTGGTTGAGGAAACGAGGGTGCGATCGTTGCAGAAAATCAAATCAAGTACATTTGCACTACTACGGCATATTCTAGTTGGGCATTCCACATACTGAAATAGGGAATGAGTGTTAACCATTTCACGAAAAGCAGTAGGAAGAAGCGATGTGGTCCTTATGTTCGACTTAAGGGACACCCCATTCTACATTAGGTAAATGAAAATCACCACCTAAAATAACGTAAGATGCATCCAGGGTTAGTAGGATGTTGCTCAATTCAAATAGGGGTTGCGGTGTTTTAAAGGCTGGAGATCTGTAAAATGAACCAATAGCCATTGAGGAACCGCCAGCCAGTATGACCTTACACCAGACCGTTTCGCATGTCTTGCTTTCTGCGTTAAGAGCTATGCTGTTCAGTCCATTATCGACAATGAGAAAGACACCACCGCCATGTTTGTTACGGTCCTTTCGGTATACATTGTAATTAGGCGGAAATATCTCGCAGGTGCCTATGTTTTCGTCCAACCATGACTCGGTGCCAATTACCACATGTCGTTGGACCAATTCCAAGAGTGCAGCAAAGTCTTCTTTTTTATTCTTGAGGCTGAGGCAGTTGACAGCAATAATTACACAGTCGGATTTAGGATCTACTCTTTTCTGCGATGCAGGATTCCTTGTTGGCTATTGGTTCATGCTTTGCACGGTATCAGTAGCCCTCTCATACATACTTATCAACTGCACAGTTAAGCGCGCACTGTGAGCTCACTGGATAACGCGAGTTCACAAATGTGTTCTAGTGCCGTCCAATCATGTTGACAAATGAAGGGATGGCGAAGGCACCGGAAAATTAAAACGAGTTCTTGAAACGGAAAACCTGTGTCATATCCACCACAACATCACTTTGCAGAACCGTGGCACCATGTGTACGTACTGTGATGATAGTCAAACGCAACCACAACGCCTCGCGATAACTTAACCGGCACACGCTGTTACAGAACCACAGGACAAAAGTTAAGCGCGCGAACAGTTAGTTCACTCGGGTGCTGCGACCGCCTACCTGCGCAGTCTCACCGAGCTGCGCTTCGAGCCAACGCGAGTTCAATTTCACACAAGTTGTCACTTGAATCCACACGTTCTTTTTTCATCCTTGAGTCGTCTGTTACGACTTATATAGACCTGCGTCTTTCGTTGCGACACCAGCGCCAGCTAGGGCGAAGCGTGTGACGACGGGCAACACGCTGAAAATACGAAAAGAAAAGGAGAGGAATGTGAGCAGAATTCGATATTCTCTTTCGCTTAGCAATAATTTCGCGACACGCACCTGAGCTTATGTAGCTTCCGCAGAGCGCAATTTCCGCTGGCACGCGCATTGCGGGGAAAAAGCAAGAAAGCACACCCCCGCTTCGTTTCCCCCCCTCTACATCGGCATAAAGTTCTCGTAGTCTGTAAGCACTTTCTTGGCGACGCATTGCATTATCCTGCGTTTGTTTGTTTGTTTTTTCTTCGCAGTAAGCGCCTTTGCGAGGAATGCAAAGAGGGCATGACGCCGCCACCACTTTCTCGCCCGTCGAAACACGAAAATCATTTCTGATGTCGTCGTCGCCCGGGAAGATGGCGGCGACAAGGCCTCTTCGCAGAATATTGCTCGCCGGCAGCGTCGCGAGCGCGGGAGCGAAATTTCACGCGTTTTGTGCAGCAGCACGGAGCGTAGCTATAGAGCACGCTGCCACTGTGTAACGACTCCGTCGTGCCAGTTTCTGATTCTCTCGTATTCCGGAGGCATTTGAGCTTGCGCAAAGCGTATTTGGCGATGTTCAGATCAGCGAGCAGGACACACCGATTGAAAACTAGCGAGTAGATTGTCTAGGCCCTTTTTTTTTTGTCGCCTCCATCGGCGTTGTGTGCACACCTACTGTTTCAGCGCAGACCAAAAAAAGAAAAGAGACCTATAGATTTTGACTGGAATTACGTGACTCCTAGCACATCGGCATTGTTTTCGCTTCATTTGCACAGAGAAGTTCGGTTCTTGTTTGGTAAGCGCAAAGATAGGTCAGTGCACGCGTTTTTTCTTTTATTTCTTTTTTTTCTGCGTGTTGTTATTTTCCCACGGCTGTCGTACCTGTCACTTAACAAGTCATTCTTCTAGCTAAGAATCGACAATACTTCAGCACTTTGTTTTTGTTCTGTTACTCTCTCAATTTGAAAATGAAGCAGTAAACCGGGTCGAATTGCAGCGACATGTCTTACAGAAAACAGTGGTTTATTTTTTCTCAAGGTTTTCACAAAGAATTTGAACGCTGGGGCTTCCGCTGGGTGCCTACTTACCGTGTCATTGGGGACAATGAGAGATCTGTGCGGCGCTGCTATATACATTCCAAGAGCAAATAGTCCTTAACATTAGATATGAAGATAGCAAATGTAGGTGTGGTACACGTATATTTCTTTTTTTAAGTGAAATTAAAGCTTCCACAGTAGTGGTAATTATGGCATTATATGCCCACACACCTTATAAACCATTAATTTTCTGTCGCAAGATTGTCCGTCAACATTCTTCCCTTAAACATATAGGCTATACGCTTTCTTTTATTTCCCGATGTAAGGACTTCCCGTCAATTTCCCTTTGAAAGACGCGTGACGAGAAGACGGTGTCAGTTTTACTTCCAGTACCGAGCGATGCAGCGATAACGTATCCAAAAGCACTTGGCTTTCTCTTTCGCAAGAAAAACACGCGGGTACGCGCCGGAATAAGAAATAACACCGGACAACAGCTTCAGTTTCCTTCAAAGGAGTTAGGTGGCAAGTTTTCATCGAGGAAGTTTCAACGCGAGGTTAGTGTAGTGGCTTGCACTCCATCTCCATTGCGGCGTCTGCAGCCACGCTGCCTTATCTAGACAGGTGAACTGCGCACCCCAGTTCGAATCTGAAGAGAACGAGAAGGATAGGCGAAAAAGGCAACGAAACACTTCCAGCTATACAGTCCACGTCAGAAATCTACTCAACGCACGCCCACCACGAAATTGCAGCACAAAGCGAAAAGGAGCCGCGGCTCTCTGGCAGGTGCCATGCTCCAACACTCCTGGACGTTTTCAACTTGTGTGCGTGTGCGTGTGTGTGTGTGTGTGTGTGTGTGTGCGTGTGCGTGTGCGTGTGCGTGTGTGTGTGTGTGTGTGTGTGTGTGCGTGCGTGTGTGTGCTCGCGTGTGTGCGTGATTGGGTTATCTTTGATGTGAGTGGAAGGGAGTAGCGGGGGGGGGGGGGGTGAGAAAGCAAGAAGCCGGAGCTTTGCACTAGCCTGGGTGACCACGGAGCTGTACTGAAGTTTCATGATGCGTCCACTCTTAGGAAGGAGAAGGAAATGACGTGTGGTAGAAGAGTCGTACGAGGCTCCCTCCATCATCGAGAAGCGCCCGTTTATCGGCTTGCAGAGGGGTTCCCACCACGCCGAACCATTAGGGCGATATCACTTCCTGCTAGCCAGTGGAGGAGGCAAGATGGCCGGGACCGAGGGAGTTTGAGGTGTGGCGTGAGCACATCTGTCAGGCTGTGCGCTGGCGATTGTGAGGTTCGTGTAGGCATGACTATTCTGACACGTCAATCAACGCGTGAAATACATCATACGCATCAACCGCAATACTCTAAAATATGTGGTACGACGACACATTATGTGCAGGTGCGGCTTTGAGCGATCAAAAGATACTCGTCAAGAAGGAAAAGATATATATAAGGTAGTAAGACGAATATAGAGTTCCTTCACACGTATTTTTGCTGCCAATTAGGTACCTACCATGCAAATAACGTTTTGGACGTACAAGATTGCAGGTGTGAAAATGTGAAACGCGTTCAATTTTTATTTCCTTTTTGTGGTTTCAATTTGCTAGAGAGAGAGAGAGAGAGAGAGAGAGAGAGAAAGAAGAACGCCGTTCTAGGAGTCGCATGCAACAATTGAGTTTGAAATCTGCTGGAAGCTGGTGTTAACAAAATGCATATTTTTTTCATGGTGACATACACCGGAGAGTGGCACCGCCTTCACCTGAAAGCTTGTGCGCATGCATGATCTGTAAGGGAAAATTGTGGGATCTGCGCCTAGGCACTATAGAGGAGCAAACGCTTTTCTGCGTTCATCCCTAGCAGATTACAATGCGCCCTACACAAGAACCGGTGCTTAAAGTCTGTCCGAACGGAATAAGAGTCGCCGATAAAGAGTCAGTAATGTCGAAACATGCAATACAACACACTTGCACTAATAACGTGTCAGTATTTATTGGTCATCACCCGCTAAAGTGGTATCTACCAATGTCTCCCCCATCCTGTCAGCACATCGCGCCGGGTTTCTTCGCTTCCTTTTGGAGGAACCCTCCGTGTCAGGCCTGGTGACCAAGCATAGATAAAAAACAACTACTTCATAAGACAAAGGGGGAAGCTATATTATAATGAAAAAATAATGAAAAGAGAGAGGGAGAAGTACATGGAGCACGCTGTTTAAACTATACTGACTTCCCAATCACGAGCGCAGGGCCGTGACGCGGTGCCACGAAACAAGAGCGGGGAGACCTATTCCGGAGTATTTATCCGCGGTCACTTTCTGCAGTTTGGTTATGGGCAAATGAAAAAAAAATGTGTCATCCCCCATAGCACCTACAGGCGCAGTCCCCGGATTTCTTTCTCACAACTCACGCGGGCGTACAAAGGTGAGGCAAACACAGCATATCACTCGCGTTTCTGCGCACTTCAAAGAACGGAAACACGCCAGAAAAACAAGGCATTTGCTTACCAGAAAACCGCCATGGGAGCTGGTGCAAATATTTGGCTACACCCCACAATGAACCGACACATGCTCCGCTGACGATAAATGGTGAAATTTGGGTTGTATAGATGCCACCGCCTTAGAAGGTTTACATTAACTAGGTTCATTGCAAGTACCACCGAAGATTTCTGAAGCTAATCGATGGCGTTTTTTTTTTCAAAACATCGTTATCAACTTGAACGGTTCTGTGAAAGTGCAGAAGGCGGAGTATATCCTGTGCAGCTTTTTTTGAACGCGTTTGTTTGCTCAATAAGGCTTCAAGTCATTTCAAAAGCAAGTTTTCTGTCTCTATTTTCTTGCTTTTATGTCTTTCTCACCGAGCCCAGCGATGAATATTTTCCAACAAAAAAAAGCGAGGCAATAATTGCATCAGTGAAACATCTTTGTCCCTGCACCCATCAGAATTTGAATTCCTACGTTTGCGTATGCGATAAGTTGACAGATGTCAGTAATGCATTCTCTGCGCCTGTGCGGTTGTGTGGCCGAGGTATATATATGCATCGACGACGAAGGGAAAAAAAGAAGTTGTTAGTCAGCGCCAGTGTGTGTCGTGTCTTTCTTTTTGTGTTTCGTCTTAGGTGTTTGCACTGTAACGTTAAGTTCGGAATTATGTACCAACTAAGCCCAAATGAAGTTTTACTGTAGTTGACTTCTAACGACAGGGAATTGCAGGCCGGAAAGAGAAGTGGTAAGGAATCTACGTGGAAAAAGTATCCGACGTGAAGTAGTCAAGCCACGCGGAGGCGCTAGAGAGGGCCGGGGTGATTGCGTGTGGGATGCGATACTAAAGTGCTGTTGCGCCTAGACTGGTGACACTCCTAAAAAGCACGGGTGCCCCAGAAAGTCCAGCGCTGAGTCGGTATAGTGACAGCCAGATTACGCAGGCGCTCATGTCCATCGTGTGAGCGCATCGGTCAGGGACTTTCAGTCGAATAAAACGTCGTGATATATACTCGTTTTACCTGAATACGCAGAATAGCTGTTAGCACCACCGGGTGATCTATATTGTTCAGTAGGAATGCGCACAGCTGAAAGATTTGTCACTGTGGCGATGAAAACTTGTCTCTGTCTTTGCTTACCCTATACACGCTTTCACGAGGTCGAGCAAGACACCACAGTATGGTTGACAGCAGCTGTCGATGCAAAGAAGAAGGGAGAGAAACACGAAAGAGAGGAGGAGAGCAGGGAGGTTAACCACAACGGGAATTCCGGTGTGCTGCCCTGCAGTAGGGATCGGGAGAGAGAGAGGTAGGAACATAAGAAGAAAGTAGAGAGAAAGGCAGGGAGGACATGCACACGACCACATCTGGTCACGATCACCGCGCCCTATCACGACACAACATCATGCGCAGCACTGCGAACACCAATTCAGGCTATAGCTGTTAGTGCTGGTTTGTTCTAAAAAAAAAACTGTAACAATGATTTCGTCACCCTCTACTGCAACTGCTTATGAGGTAGGTATTCCAAAATAGTTTTCTTTGATAATGATCTATGATCAGCGTGAGCTATCACAACTGTATGGCGAGGACAGATTCAGATGCAGATTTATTGGTTTAAAAAAAAGTGGTTACAACATCACAAATATATAAACGAGGGTCCCAAAGTGAAGAAACTGTAGTGGGACCCTCGGTTAATATTAACAACATTGATTGTAATATCTATAGACAGAAAATGAACGTTATTATCAAATAACATCGACAGAGCAAATTCATTATTATACGTGTCATTTAAAATCAGTCAAACACGAAAAAGCCCGTTATAAAAGAAAGTCGGGAGAAAGCATGGTTGAAATACAAGAAACGACATGTGAGACAAAAGTCAAAGATACAATTCCAGATCGTAGTACATTTATCGCAGGAAATGGTGCTTAAACTAATCTTTAAAGATTTCAAGAGAAGTACAGGGTTTATGGTTGATGGTAATTCATTCCAAAGAGAAATTGTAGCGAACGCAGATGTTTTATTGACGTAGTTGGTATGCACCACGGGTAAGAAGAAATTGTTGTAAGCCGCAAATTTGGCTATATTTTTATTCTGTAAAAAGTTACCTGCAATGAACGGAAACGTAAGTTTATTATGAAGCAACTTGTGAAATAAGACGAGTATCTTAAACTAGAACAAGTTATTAACAGGCAAGATATTGTATGCTCGAATTAACACAGAGGCACGCTCTTTCTGCATCTCAAGTCAAGCAGCTAATTCTTAGTGCAAAGAACTTTCTTTTTGTCTTTGCTAACGAACCGAATTTGTTATGGGACTTGCGTTTCAATTAAGTCGTATCTGTCGCAGATGTGCTGAGGCTAAAACGGCCGTGGCCGCACTGGGTGTTAAAGAGGCTCCGACGCTCCCCTCGGGCTTGGCGAAATGACATAGTCCGCGGGTAGCATACGCTGCTGCGAATGCCAAATTTTGCTGTCGTGCGCGGTGCGTGGATCCCGCAAGCGGATTGTGAAGTCACCTTTATCTCAAGCGCTCTTTTTTTTTCAACCGAAGGTCCTGTCCTCACTCACTTTTGGACGCTTTATTCGGTCACCAGACGCTTTATTTTGTCGTTCTCTTAGACGGCTGCTATTGGCCGATAGCTGACATTAAGCTTCGGTCGTCTGCATGGCGTAGATACCGCTGCCGCCGCGGATGCCACCACGAGCCCACTGGTTAAGCGCAATGCGGCTCCCTGAAGACAACCGTGTTTGGCTTATGTTTAGCTCGTCGTAGGCACCAAAGGTGGTAGTCGTGGCGTCTACGTCAACATCCAAAATGAAAATTTTACCTGCGCGCCACGGTGACATCTAGAAGGCGGAGCGTTTTGGGCACGCCCCACAGCGCCGTAGCCTTCACGGTGCAAAGCATAGAAGTAGGAACGGGAGCACAGCGGAGACCGTGTTTAATTGCCAATAACTACACTTCTGCTGAACTCTTTCAAGTACTTTTTTGCGACAAAGCATTTCTAAAACAGCCTATTTTCACTTCAAATGCCTTTCTACACTTCGACAAAAATGGTTGAGGGCCCCTTCAGCTGCGTGGCTGACATGCAGCTGCCAGCACTAAGGATGCGATCTTGTACGCGTCCAAAATAGAACGGAGGCGGTCCGTTCTTTACGTCGCGAAATGGGCGGTCCGTTCCACTGCATTCGTCCGATAGCCGACGACACGGAATGATTGACAGCAGATATCACGTCACAATTGACGTCATGGTATTCGTCACGGTTCAAATTGACCAATCGTTTGTGGCTCGCTGGAACGGACCGCCTCCGTTCTATTTTGGAACGCGTACAAGATCGCACCCTAAATGTACCGTGGCAGCTACGATTCTATAGTGCGCCCTGTTTGGGATCGCACCGCTGGTACGATCTGTTGGGAACTCGGCGCTGACGCCCGTGGTTGTACCTGGGTCGCAAGCCCCAAGGGTAGCGTTGGCCTGGCGGCCTGGGGTACAACTGGAAGCATCCGAAGGTCCCGGCAAAGCATGAGTCGACTGGTAACAACGAAACAACTTGTTTATTTTAACATCGCAAAGAGTTGGCGGTCAGGTTTGACCGAAGTAGAGAGACGGGAGAGCACTTCACTCAACAGAAGAAATCGGAGCCCTCCTTTTGGCGTCCGGGGGCAGCTGTTTTTATACTCTCGCAGTTGAGGGCAAGAAGGAACCCCTCAAAAGACGAGCACGTGAATGTACAATGGGCTAATGGTGACGCACACTGTCGTAGCGATGCCGTAGCACCATGTCGAGCACGATCTCGTAGCACCCTGTTGTAGCGCTGCCGTAGCACCATGTCGAGCACGATCTCGTAGCACCCTGTTGTAGCGCTGCCGGTCGGGCACAATGACTGTAATGAGGGGATGATCCCTGCTTTCGCATCGCCTGGTTCTGGCACAATGACTGGAATGCGAGGGTGATCCGTTGCGGTCGCATCGCCGCAGTCGCGCCTGGAAACACCTGCCGATGAGCGTTGCGGTGACGACGATCGGGCCAAAATGTCTGCCGCCCCTCCGCAGTCGCGCCGGCAAAACCACGTGTCGCAGGCGAAACGCAACAGACCGCCCCGCCGGGGGAAGGAGATCCCGATGGACAGGGGACTGCATCCGCTGTCCGGAGGGATGTCGCTCGATGATGCTCATAACCGAAGTCGGGCGTCCCTCGACGTTTCTTGAGCGCAGCGCACAGAGAAGGCCTCGTTCTCTCGTTCAGGTTCGCACGGGACACTGAAAAGTGACTTCGGGAGAGTTCACATTTTTGTTCTCGTTCCCGGCAAGCGTTAGAACTACGCTGAAACTCAACCGCTCAGTCAGCAAGCACGGCACAACCCTCACTAAGCCCTGCCAGGCTCTTTCCCCTTTTTATACCACTGCCTAGTTCCTTACAGTAGCCTAGCATCACTCAGAACGCGTCCACAAATTGAAAAATTGCACTAGAAAGCATATCATCACTTTGAAACACTAAACAAAAGCAATATGTTAAAAAAATTCTGCCTCAGGAAGAAAAACATCAGTAACAAACAATTTTGAGGCTGATTCCTACGTTAGGGGCTTCGACTTAAGCCATCGGCGTTACCGTTGAGACTCCCCTTTTTGTAGCGCACCTCAAAGGAATATTGTTGTAAAGCGAGGCTCCAGCGCAGGAGGCGGCCATTTTTGGGAGAGATGGTCTGCAGCCATTGGAGAGGGCAGTGATCCGTCTCAATGATAAACCTCGAGCCGGCTAGATAGCAGGACAATTTCTGAACGGCCCACACGAGACATGCACACTCTTTCTCGGTGGCGCTATACGCCTGCTCACGACTGGTCAGCTTACGACTAGCATACAGGACGGGGTGTTCTACTTCTCCATTTTCCCGTTGGCACAGTACAACGCCCATGCCTCGCTCACTAGAATCGCACTGAACAACGAACCCTTTTGTATAGTCTGGCGATCGTAGCACAGGCTGGTTTGTTAGGGCACTCTTTAGGGCGCTAAAAGCTCTTTCCTTTGTCTCGTCCCAGACGACTGTTTGAGGCTCTGTCTTTCTTAGAGCATCCGTCAGAGGAGCCGCGATATCAGAGTACCTAGGGATGTACCTCTGATAGTAGCCGGCGACACCCAAGAACGACCGAATATCGGTCTTGGTGCGCGGTTGCGGAAAGTCTCGCACAGCGGCCACTTTTATTTCAGAGGGGCGGCGACGACCCTGACCAATCACGTGACCGAGGTAGACAACCTCGGCCTGTGCTAACTGGCACTTAGGAGCCTTGACTGTCAAGCCCGCTTCGCGCAGGCGGGTTAGCACTGCCCGCAAGTGTGCCATATGCTCAGACCAGGATGCGGAGAATATCGCTACGTCGTCTAGATACGGTAAAGCGAATTCTTGCTGTCCCCGCAACACTTTATCCATGAGGCTTGAAAAACAGTATGGCGCGTTCTTCAAACCAAAACTCAACACTTTAGGACGGAATGTTCCCATTGGTGAAATGAACGCCGCATACCTACTAGCCTCTTCTGTAAGTGGAACCTGCCAATAACCCCTGACAAGATCTAGGGTGGAAATAAACTGAGCGCTACTAACTTTCTCAAGGCGCTCCTCGATGTTAGGGATCGGATAAATTTGATCCTTAGTGATGGAATTAAGCCTGCGGTAGTCGACGCAAGGACGAGGTTCCTTGCCCGGTACCTCAACTAAAATCAAAGGGGAGGTATAATCACTCTCACCTGCCTCAATAACACCGAGCTGTAGCATTTTCTTTACCTCAGCCTCCATAATATCGCTCTGGCGGGGTGACACCCGATACGCCTTGGATCGTACTGGCTCTGGGGAGGTAAGTTCTATATCATGAGTAAGTACAGAAGTCCTACCAGGCCTCTCAGAGAACAGACCTTGAAACTCTTGTAATAGCTGGTGTAGTTCGGTTTTCTGCTCGGGCGACAGCGGTGCTTTACTGATAAGGTCACTAATGACTTGACCGGTGTCTTCCCTGTTCGTCACTGAGCCTAGTCCCGGAAGCTCGACCGGAAGCTCTTCAGGAACGTTTACCATCATGCACACCACTGCTTCCCTTTGTCTATAAGGTTTGAGCAGATTACAGTGGTAAACTTGCTGTGCTTTCCGCTTTCCTGGCAGACTTACCACGTAGTTAACGTCCGACAGTTTCTGAACAATTCGTGCTGGGCCCTCCCACTGCACGTCTAGTTTGTTGTTTAGCGATGTGCGCAATATCATGACCTCATCGCCCACCTCAAAACGACGGGCCCTGGCTGTCCGATCATAATAAACCTTGGCCCTCTGCTGGGCCTTTGTCATTGCTTCACCTGACAACTCCTGTGCCCTTCTTAAGCGTTCGAGGAGCTTAAGCACGTACTCCACCACGACTGGGTCGTCGCCCCTACCTTCCCACGATTCTCGAAGCATGCGAAGCGGAGATCGAAGCGAGCGACCGTACACCAGTTCAGCTGGCGAAAACCCCGTAGCTGCATGCGGCGCGGTCCTTAAAGCAAACATCACCCCAGGCAGACACAGCTCCCAGTCAGTTTGATGTTCAAAACACAAGGCTCTCAACACGCGCTTCATGACGGAGTGGAGCTTCTCAACGGAATTCGACTGTGGGTGGTACACTGAGCTGTGTAGCAGCTTTACCCCACACCTTTCGAGAAAAGTTGTCGTCAAAGCGCTAGTAAACACTGTGCCCTGATCTGATTGGATTTCCGCAGGGAAACCAACTCGCGCAAATATGGACAGTAGTGCATTAACTATCTCAACTGAGCTGAGTTCTTTAAGCGGCACTGCTTCAGGGAACTTTGTCGCTGGGCAGATCACAGTCAAAATGTGTCTGTACCCCGTGGCTGTTACCGGCAGAGGTCCCACAGTATCAATAACGAGCCGTCTAAAAGGCTCCGTAATGATAGGTACCAATTTCAACGGCGCCCTCGATTTGTCCCCTGGTTTGCCCACCCGCTGACAAGTGTCACATGTCCTCACGAAATGGTCTGCGTCCCGAAAACACCCTGGCCAATAGTACTCTTGCAAGAGACGGTCCTTAGTTTTCTTAACTCCTAGGTGTCCGGACCACGAACCCCCGTGTGACAAGCGCAACAGATCCTGACGATAGCATTGAGGCACGACCAGCTGATCGAACTCCCCTCCTCTGCGGTCTAGATACTTCCGGTACAGGACTCCACCCCTTTCCACAAAACGCGCAGTTTTCCTGGCGATACCTTCTTTGACATTGCAGCGCACGTTTTCCAGGCTGCCATCCTTTTTTTGCTCGGCTATCAAAGCCGTCCGGCTGACTTTTAGCAACCTATCAAGTCCGTCTGACGTAGGCGCGATGAGCAAATCAGTAGATAGCTCTTCTAACTTTCCCGTGTCGGGCATTTCCTCTCCAGTATCTGGCGCCTTTAACGTTACAGACTCAAGTTTATTCAGTTCGGGCGTGCTCGGAATATCAGCTTGCTGCGCCTCTGACCCTTTTTCGTTGTTTGATAACGTCGGCCCCGCAACTACCGCCTTTGCAGCGAGCTCCCGAACCTTCGATCTGGTTAAGGCCTGAACACTAGCTTCACCAAACAAAAGCCCCTTCTCGCGCAGGAGGTGATCGGACCTGTTTGAAAATAGGTACGGGTACTGGGGTGGCAGCATAGATGACACTGCCGCCTCCGTCTCAAGCGCTCCGAAAGGTCCTTCAATAAGCACCTTTGCTACTGGCAGACACACGCTATGAGCTTCTACGGCTTGCTTGATCCATGCGCACTCGCCCGTGAACATATGGGGTTCTACGTAAGATGGGTGAACTACATCCATCGTAGCTGCGGAATCGCGAAGCACTCGGCACTCTTTCCCGTTCACGAGGAGGTCTCGCATGTAAGGCTCGAGAAGCTTCATGTTCTCGTCAGTGCTGCCTATTGAAAAAAACACAACCTTTGGTGTTGTTTCCGGACACTGCGCCGAAAAGTGACCCGGCTTCTGGCACGTATAACACACGCGCGCTCGCCTCATCTCGAACCGCTTTCTGCGTTTGGCTGCCGCCGTCTCTTTACGTTTGGTCGGACTGCTTTCACTCGCATCCTCACTACGCGTGTCCCCCTTTAATCTCATGGGCGTGAACTTCGGCCTCTCAAACTTCGAGCCAAATTCACCCTTTTGACCGTCCTTAGCTCCGCGAGCCCGACGCGTCACAAACTCCTCGGCTAGCTCAGCGGCTTTAGCCACCGTACAAACGTCTGGCCTATCCAAGACCCAGTATCGCACGTTCTCCGGTAACCGACTATAAAACTGTTCTAGCCCGAAACACTGCAGAACTTTATCGTGGTCACCAAACGCTTTCTCTTCTTTGAGCCACTCCTGCATGTTCGACATAAGCCTATACGCAAACTCTGTATATGACTCACTTCTGCCTTTCTCATTTTCCCGAAACTTCCGACGGAACGCCTCCGCAGACAGCCGGTACTTTTTTAGCAGACTCGATTTCACTTTGTCGAAATCCTCTGCTTCCTCTCTATCCAAGCGAGCGACTACGTCGGCCGCCTCGCCGGGTAACAAAGTGAGCAAGCGCTGTGGCCACGTTTCCCGAGAGAACCCCTGCTTCTCGCACGTTCGCTCAAAGTTAACCAGGAACAAACCAATGTCCTCTCCAAGCTTAAACGGCCGCATCAGGTCAGTCATTTTGAACAATACGCGTTCTCCTGCACCGTGTGCCTGACTTCCATTACGAGCGCGTTCCATCTCTACCTCAAGACGCTTCATTTCCAAAGCGTGTTGACGGTCACGCTCTTGTTGCTCTCGCTCTTTCTGTTCTTTACGTTCACGCTCTTCTTTTTCTTTCTGTTCTTTAAGTTCGCGCTCTTCTTTTTCTTTTTGCTCTTTAAGTTCGCGCTCTTCTTTTTCTTTTTGCTCTTTAAGTTCGCGCTCCTGTCTTTTTGCAGTCTCCCTCTCTTCAATGGTCTCAAGGCATTCCGACAGCTCGTCATCCTCAGCCTCTAACTCAAGAATAGCCTTTAGCAGTTCAGGTTTTCTTAGTTTGTCTGAGACATCCAGACCCAACTCTCTTGCAAGCTCCAACAATTTCGGTTTGCGCAACGACTTCAAATCCATGGCTGCTCTGAATGCTGCTTTCTCTACTGCTTACTATTGTCTTGCCGCAAACTAACCCGGCAGCAACGACAACCACAATTACCAGCTCTGTTTCTGACACTAACAAAAAGCCTGGCAAAGCTCAGAAGAAGAAAGTCCCGCACTCACCAAACCTCGCAGGCAGGAATTCCGCGCAGTCGTTCCGCTGCAGGCAACCAGTCGTCACACAGGGCTCGTTGCACTGCTCCCGGATCGTCGTTGAGCTGCTCAGCATACCGTCAACTGCATCTCTTCGCTGCTGGCCTCCGTTGTCGCGATCTCACCGCTGGCAGACAGTTGTTTGAAGTCGGAGGCGATCTCACCGCTGGCAACCAGATGTTTGGATCGCACCGCTGGTACGATCTGTTGGGAACTCGGCGCTGACGCCCGTGGTTGTACCTGGGTCGCAAGCCCCAAGGGTAGCGTTGGCCTGGCGGCCTGGGGTACAACTGGAAGCATCCGAAGGTCCCGGCAAAGCATGAGTCGACTGGTAACAACGAAACAACTTGTTTATTTTAACATCGCAAAGAGTTGGCGGTCAGGTTTGACCGAAGTAGAGAGACGGGAGAGCACTTCACTCAACAGAAGAAATCGGAGCCCTCCTTTTGGCGTCCGGGGGCAGCTGTTTTTATACTCTCGCAGTTGAGGGCAAGAAGGAACCCCTCAAAAGACGAGCACGTGAATGTACAATGGGCTAATGGTGACGCACACTGTCGTAGCGATGCCGTAGCACCATGTCGAGCACGATCTCGTAGCACCCTGTTGTAGCGCTGCCGTAGCACCATGTCGAGCACGATCTCGTAGCACCCTGTTGTAGCGCTGCCGGTCGGGCACAATGACTGTAATGAGGGGATGATCCCTGCTTTCGCATCGCCTGGTTCTGGCACAATGACTGGAATGCGAGGGTGATCCGTTGCGGTCGCATCGCCGCAGTCGCGCCTGGAAACACCTGCCGATGAGCGTTGCGGTGACGACGATCGGGCCAAAATGTCTGCCGCCCCTCCGCAGTCGCGCCGGCAAAACCACGTGTCGCAGGCGAAACGCAACAGCCCGAAAATGATAACCGTGCGAGATATCATAGCGCTTACACACAGTTTCATGTTCAATCCTGTTCACTTTCTCCTTACAACTTTTGGAACTAGTGTACTTGTCATAGTGACATAGGTCGTCGTAACGTCCGACAGGAAACGATACATGAAATGATTGCGGGGTCAAATACAGAGGTTCTTTCGGACACCTTGTCAAGATGGAAATGAGGTACTGAAAAATTATTGTAGAAGAGTGATATCGGCGTCCTGCTGTCAGTAAGATGGGCGCTGTGGACGGGCACAATCGCCGCCGGCCTTGCTGGCCTCAAACAGGAGGTTGAGAACAGAGTGCACATCTGATGGAAAGCTTTTATGGCAAATGAGTCTGGTGTGACGCAGACTCTCAGCTGGCTCTACATATTTTTTTAGCGTTCGGAAGTGTCTGTTATTTCTGACAGCCACGCCGTTCTGTTTTTGCTGTGCGCGTAATTCGCGTGGCAAAGGACGTTCAATCAAGCGTCGGAGACAGGCGGACACAGGAAAGGGCCTTTCTCTATATTACTTGCATCAGCTCCGCTCAGGGAACGGAATGGAGGACGCGCTCCCACGAGATCCTAAGAGGGCATAGACGAAAAGATCAGAAAAATAAAACGGGGGGAAGGAACGGAAGGGTGCAGGAAAAATAGAGTGGTCAGTCCGCGGTGGCTCATAAGCAAAAAGCGAGCCACACCCTAGCCGCCTACCATTCCTTCTCCCTCTCTATCTTTCTCGCCGACTTACTTTTGCATGTGAATATGTTCAACGCCACACGAACGATTTGTTCTTCTCCTACCTCTTGTCTTCAACGTCTCCTACCAATCGAGACTAAGTGATCTTCACATTGAGCTCATTCACGGAGGCAAACACATAAGGAATGCACATCACATGTGTTGTTCTCACAGTCATGTTGTATTGCCATTGTCGTTGTGTCTGGATTAACTGTGTTACTCATTGTCAGACACCATGTGCATAATAGCGTCCTACCTATCTGTGCTATGTGCTAATTATGTGAATAAATGCATAAGAGAGAGAGACGGGGAAGACAGGGATGTTTAGACAGTCTATACCGACTGGCTAACCTGTGATGGCTGGGATAAGGAGGTAAAGAGAATTAAATCTAAATGAAGGAGATCCAAGCAAAAAAAAAAAAAAAAGATGTGCATGATTGCGATGTGGCACGCGACGCTTCTCGAAATCTGTCAATAATTCCTCTTGTCGTCAAAAGTGCAACAACGCGTTCAACGCCTTCCATGTTGAGAACGCTCTCGACCAAAGTCCGAAAAGAAGGGAGTGAAATAACTTTATTTTGGTCCAGAGAAGACACAGGGGAGACCCCTCGCCACCCGGCTAGTCCCACGTAGGGGCCGCCAAGCCGAGTTTCGCATTGTGATGTCCAATAAAGGACGATTGTTTGGTCTGCATATGCGGTTGAAAGTTCTCTCTTAGGCATTCTGAAACAAGGAAATTCCCAAAGAATATGCGCAATCGTCTCCTCGCAACCACGACTGTCGCGTGTAGCGTTGTTGGCCATTACGATGTGATAAGAATAGGCGTTTCCGAAACTCGTCGAGCTACACAGGGAAAAAGAAGTGTTTTTTCACGTCGCGATTTGCAGCAGGTGCGGATCCCAACTATGGAGATGAGTGTTTGTCAGTTCGGTCCAGTTTCATTGTGCCAATGTTAGTTCGCGTGCTTGCGAGCGAAGCCCTCTAGCCGTGTCGTTTCTCGACAGTGGCGTTGCTATGCATCAGATACCATCATGAAGAGATCGGGCGGCCTCATCCACACGGTCATTACCATAGATACCGCAATGACCAGATAGCCAATGGTAGGCAATACTGTGCCCTTTGTCAATTGCATGGTAATGGAGTAGTGTTGTGTCAGCGTCAAATTGTTTATTGGATCCTGATACAATGGCTACATAAGACACCGGAGAAGTGCCTTGGAGTCAAAGAGAACCGACCATTCTTGTGGTGGCTCTTGACTTATGAACTCCAGTGCAGCACCGAAGGCGGCGGGATCGGCAGCTGTCGGTGACGTCAATGAGATGTTTTGAATTTGGTGGTGATGAATTTCGTAGGAGTAAATGCTGCACTTATTGGTCTTGCACAGAAAATTGAACAATACGAGTAGACGTGTAGGCGTCCTCTGTGTTTCTCACGCAGGAATAGCAGTATGATCAGTTGCAGCCCGAAATATAACTCTGGTTTGTTTTTGATGCCAGGAATCGCAAGGAGGGCATGCAGATAGTGTAAGAACAACAGAGATAAAGATGGTCTTGCTGCAGGCGACAAGTGTGACGGTAGAAGTGCATGATGAAGAGCAATAATGCCGGTGCATACAGACCATGGGCTAACCGCAGGAAGGGAGGCGAGGTGATGTGAGGAAAGTCGGACGAAGTGTTTGATGTGCATCCTCAAAGCATCCATACGTTAACGTATGTTTATTCGGTTGAGCAAGCACGTTTATCAAAGTCGCCGCCGAAGATTGACACTTAGGAAGGCCAAAACGTATTCTCGGAGCTTGCGCTTAGATGTGGTGGTGGTGCTTGATAAAGCCTCCTGTGTACCTTGCTGTTCCAGGAACAGTGAAGAAAGCTAGCCTGACCACCACGGCTCTCAAGCAGATCACATTGGAACTTCTGCATTGTTCATACGCTAACCGAATCCATGTTTACACGGATGGCTCCATTTCGGAAAATTCTACGGGCGCCGTTGTTCTACCATCTCAATCGGTCGTCATCAAGTTTACGACTTCACACGTAACGACATCGACAGGTTCCGAATTGGCCGCTGTTCGCGCTGCTGTCGAATACATTGAAAAAGAACCACCCAACAAATGGGCAATATTTTGGGATTCGAAGGCAGCCCTCCAGAGCTTGCGAAGTTTACGACGTGGCAATTATGAATAGCTGTTGTCACAAATCAACGAAACCTGCCATTGCGCTTTTGAACGAGGACATGATATCATATTTCAGTGGCTGCCGGGACATTGTGGCGTCGCTGGTAATCCCCTCGCCGATGACGCTGCCCGGCGTGCCCAGGATGGCGCACCGACACTCCTTATACCTTTATCGAGAGTCGACGCTGCAAGCGAGCTTCGCAGTCTCGCTTGTACCATCACGTTAAGTTACTGGCATACACCACAGAACTCTAAGTGTCGTTTATACAACCTCGATGCATCGCTGAAACTGTTATGTGGTAGCTAAAATCCAAGCCCTTTTCCAGCTGCCGTTGGAGGTCTGTTTGAATGGCCGCGGCCACTAGGTGGTGGCACTGTTTTAGGATGAGCCCAAGCTGACAAAAAATGCAGACCAACTAGAGGCTAACAGCTTCACTGTAAAACGCATTATTTTCTCGCCCGAAAATACGTGACAATATTGAAGTCACAAACCACCGGCATTTTACAGCGACGAGAGAGAGATATAGAAAACGTAGCTGTTTTGCGGCTAGCCGATGCCAATAAAAAGACATTGTGTGCACCGCATTGTTCACTTTCAACTGAATTACGCAGTTTAACGCTCCAAAACAACGTAATGTGAGATTCGGTGTAGAATGGGGATTGAAATTAACTTCGTCCATTTGTGGTTATGTGCCTGCATACGATGCGCAGACACTGCAATAAGGGTTTTGGCATTTCTCCTCTATCGAGATTTCGTCGCGGCGGCCAGTAATGGAACTCACGACCTCGTGCTAATGAAGGCGAGCACAATAGAAACTAAGCTCCCGCGGAAAGCATTTCACTTCGCTGCTCTCCGTGGTCTCACATATGAGAAGCCTCGTAGAGCACCTAGAATCGCACGCTGGGTAATCGTTCGTAAGGAGTTCGGGATCGAGAGTAGCCGGCCGCAGAAAGAAGGTTGTTCCTGTTTTGCGCGGATGATATACTGGAGTAATGACGAGCGTCACGACATGAGGCTGTCTAGACTCGCTCGAGCAAGTGACTGAGCGCGCGAGCCTGCAGTACAAATGACATCTGTGGAACTAACTCGGGGGAAGCCATTCATCTTTAGTCCGCTTTCACGGTGGCCGCCGCCACCGTGAACGGGACGCTGCCTGCAATCCTTCCTTTTTTTGCCGTTAGTGCCACCAACCATGAATCACTCTCGCGCCCATGTTAGAACCCGCTCACTAATGATTCAGCCTGTGCTTGTTTACCGGCAAACGTAACATGGCCACGTTGCTTTCTGAAGGGTGAGGCGAAGCGTAAATCGGGTGCATACAGCAGTAAGACGAGTACGGACTAAATGCGCAGTGACAAGGAACTCGATCGGTATCGTGATAGAGTCGTTCTCTCTCTCTCGAGTGTGTTGAGAAGACCACGAAACACGAGTTGCGCACGACTTGTCATCAAGCGGCGTGCGTAGGATCCACGAAAGAACACGTGGGAAAACTAAAACTAAAAAAATAAATATTGTCTGGGGTACCACGCACCGGAACCACGACATGATTATGATGCACGCCGTAGTAGTGGGAGAGGGTCGCTTGGAGTGCTTTAACGCGCATAAAATCTAAGTACACAAGCGCCTTTGTATTAGATCCCCATCCTTAATGGGGCCATCGCGACTGCAGCATCGAGCCCGTGACCTCGAGATCAACGGTGCAATGCCACAGCGACTTAGCTGCAGCGGTGGGGGAGAAAAACACTCATGCAAACATATTACACGGCTGTCTCCATGACGGCATCTGGTATTAGGCCGCGAAAGCTTAATGAGATTACAAAAAAAAATGTTCATGCGCAGCATTTCTTTTTGCGCCTCACTTCAAGCGATACGTAGAGCTGCAAGGCCTCTCGATTCAAGCCGATCCTGTTTCTTCAAAACAGTGCCCCATCCTTGCAAGCACACTCACTCTGGCAGAACTTTCATCGGCACAGCGTAAAAACTTCAGCAAAAGTTTGAAGAAGCATGGCACGGCCAAGTCATCCAAGGAACCACACTCTTGTCGCGTCTCTGGGTGATTTGGCGTAATCTTATTAGATACTCCTCCTACCAGCCCCTTCCATTCCCGCCCTCGCTCTCCCACCAATGTTGCCCTCTCGCTCTCTCACCACCCGTAACCAAGGGCGTTTTTCTCTTATGAATCTTCTGTTAACTTCTTATGACAAAGAACGCACACGCACTACAAACGTACTAAGGAAAAAAACCAAAGGCGGCAAGATTCGCTACAGACGCCTTACTCGGTGTTACGGCCGTCCTTTCCGGCGCGCTAATCCGTTTAAAATTTTACGCTATGCCTATGGAAAGTCTCTTCTCCACCTCCAAGTTGCCGCCTTGTTGCTATACAAGCCTTGCCACTTTTCCTCGGCCAAGCGTTACTCAGCACTCTGCGAATCGTGTTTGTTCCGCTAGATGAAACGATGTTCCTTCGGTTGTCCGCCTTAAGCTAAGGAAGACCAAGCCTTCAAGCGAAACGCTTCGTTCCCTCCATAACATCCCGCAGAGTGCGTCAGTGTGTCAGAGGAACCTGCTAAAGGTTGTCGTCGCAATGCCAGCTTCCATAATTTATGTCTTCAGTTTGAGTTAGGTCCTGTGAAGTGGCTCAGACATGGGCTTTTAACTTTGCAGTGAAGGTGATGTTTGTTACGCGCGAATAGATCTGATGAGGAAAAGTTAACGTAGAGTAGAAAGAGAGCTCCCTAGACCTTTGTGCATGGCGTTAAAAAATTGCATGCAAAAAATTAAAGGTGCGTATACGGTTTCATTGCAAGTTTGTGATGCACCCGATACCGTCTTTAGAGGAGTGACAGATGTGATCGATTAAACCTCACAGTCCTTCAAGATGGGCTTTCAGAAAGCAATAAAATTTACTGAAAAGACATGAAAGATTTGATGACGACGGTAGCCTTAAATTAGCACTTGGAGGAAGCAGCAGAATACTTGTAAATGTGTAGGCGCATGATCTGCAAAATACACAACAAAGTCTATTCTACTTGCATTGGCGAAACAGGCGCTATGCTTCAGCTTATGGCAGCAAGTTTCAGTTTTCCGCGAAGTGTGCTACCGCACCCAGGCGTTCAAAAGCTGTCATTGATGTCACGAAGTTATGATTTCAGTGAAAGCGCGATCGAAAAGAAAACAGGAAAAAAACATTGAAATTTCACCTCAACGTGCCACGTTGAGAACTCTGCGATAACTCGCAAGCCTCCGCGAAAGCAAGCCTCGGGTGGAAGGCGAAAACTTGAACTAAGTTTTGTGTTCAGTGAAGTACGAAAGCAAAAACAATAATCTCGCAAGTTTCGTGTGGCTCATAAGAAATGGAGCACTTTAATTTTGCCCACTCACGTTTTCTTAAGGGGGGGGGGGGGGGTTTCAGAGTCGCTCCTCAGGGCCTAAATAAAGTTCATTGCCGGCCTGCATGTTTTCTTCTTCACTGCGAAATTTTGAATATCCGAAAAAGCGACGGAATAACAAACACGGTTTATAGAACGAAGCGTCAATGCACTCTCTCTCTTTCTCTCTCTCGCAGCGCATACGTTCTTATTTTGGTCTCGATTTCGCAGGCGCGTTGAGACTTGAGGAAAAGACGATCGACATAACCGCATCGATCAAAGTCGAGCCCGCCGCCACTGCCAACAACGCGTCACATATGGGACGAGAGGGCGGGGGCACGGGTGGGATGACAGGGGCGGGTTGAATTGCGAGCGTTGCTTGGTCTTCGCTACTGCGAAAAGCTTTGGCTTCACAATATGCTTTCTCAAGCTATAAGCGATCGTTCCATTGCTCAATACACTTCTCTGCTTTCTGCCCCCACGCGGAGAGCCATTTCTTGTTGCCGGCGAGCAGCGGGCCCCCTTTCGCGCGCTCATCACTTTTTGCCCCACTTTTCTCTGGCGCGCTTTTATTTCGCGCCAAAGTGAGCGCGCGCATGCGACATTTGTACGGAGGCCCGAGTTACGAAACGACCCATTTCACGCCGTCTTCGTCGATCGCGCTCCGTTGCGGCATGCCACGATAGGAATTCTAGAAAACCGCAACGTCTTCCATTGCTCTAGAACAATACGCGTTCCACTAAACTTTCTGTTTGTATTGCTAATGCGTCTTTGCGCAAAACGTGCTCGCTTTCCATCGCGGCTCTGTCTCCTGTTTCTTCCTCTTTTTTTCCCCTTGTTAGCGTCTTTCTTACACTCAGTGTCCACGAGTCGGTTTACTTTTCTCTGCAAGGAGTTAAGGAACGCCCCTGTCCTCCCCCCCTCCCTTCTTTTTATGGAGCAGTGTGCTCAGCGACGGCTGTCATCTTGCGCAACACTCTTCGTATGTGAGGCAATCATTCACGCACGTAATCGCAAGGTTGCACCGGCGATTTCGAACAACGGCTTGAAGACATGAGTAGCACAAGCATCTATTACTCGGTATATGAAACTCGTGCAACACGAGGACCGCTCGTCGCTTTCGTGAGGCCGAGAAATTATGGGTGTCACAGCTTCCGCAGTGCGTGCTTTGAAATCTCAGGCTGGACTTTCCTGCCACATATATCTGTTATACGCATGATGTGTTCACTTGTGGAAGATTCTATGGGAAGAGAGGAATGAAATGACAGCAAAAGGGGAGGGGAATTAAATGGGAGTTCATCATGCAGGAGGACGTCGTGGGAAGGACGGGTAGGTGTAAGTGGATTATATCTATAGGACGGCCCAAACCATACACAGACCTAAACTCGCCGCTGTAGTGTTTGGCCCTGCGACTTGTCGACACAATATCTTTATCTGTATTTTCGCAGCATACTTTTACTTAAATAACAATAATAATAAGTGAAACGGATGAAGGCCCTAGAAAGGGCGCGGAGGACGACATGCACATAATCGGATTACGCTATATCACCCCAGAGAATAGAGGAGTAGAGCTGAGCCTTGCACTGCGCCCAACTGCAGGTTCTTGAAGTTTTCACTTCAAGTACAGCGGGGGAAGCGTGAAGACGAGGGCCAGAAGAAGCAGCGTTCCGGCGCTAGAGCGGTACCAGTGTTGTCAGGAAACGAGCTGGGCGCAACTTGAGAAGCTCTGAGATGCTTGGGTTATGTTAAGTGACGGGAAGGACGCGGAAACAATGTTCATCTCTACGCGCACGTAGTCACACGCAGTATGAACCCTGTGACGTGTAAGCATTGTAGATTTATTGTCGTCCATTGTAATCTACTTAAATTATTGCCGTCTCTCGAGATCTGGAAGCTCCGGCTGATCCTACAGGATGGAGACTTTCCGGGCGGAAAATACTTGGACTACATGCGTTCGTTCCTAAACTCTGGAAGCAGCAGTGCTGGCATTATAACACAAGAACACATTCCGCGTTCCTGTGTTAAAAATTTCCAGTTCCAATCTAGGGAAACAGTGAATGCAATGAAAAACTTGTAGCCAAACAAAAAAGTTGGTAGGTTAGAGTGGTTCATATATAGTGTGTTATATTAAAAATTGCTAATGTGGGATCGTCAACCAGACCGACTTGTTTGTAATATAATGCAGTCGTTTTGATACTAACGCTCATTAAACAACACTGAGAGAGAGAGAGAGAGAGAGAGAGAGAGAGAGAGAGAGAGAGAGAGGAGAGATGCAAATGAGAGAAAGGCAGGGAGGTTAACCAGAGTTAAAGCCTCCGGTTGGCTACCCTGCACTAGGGGAAGGGAAATGGGAAAGTAAAGACGGAAAGAAGAGCGGTGACAAAATGTAAAAGCGCGAAAAAAAAAAAGGAAAAAGGAGACGGGATGGGATCATTATAGTATTTCTAATAGGCCACTGCCACTTAAAAAAGTGAATGAATGAATGAATGAATGAATGAATGAATAAATGAATGAATAAATAAATAAATAAATAAATAAATAAATAAATAAATAAATAAATAAATAATATAACAGTGAAACAATCGTTGCCTTGCACCTCTGTGTTATTATTTTACGATTTCATCTGTCATCTAACATCACGTTGCAGCGCACTTAAGAGTACAATATATGACATTGGATGAATGCACGAAAGGGCGGCCCATCTGTGTCCCCAACAACGCCGATCACTGGCCTCCCTCTTCTGTTCGGCTGGCTACTTCGATAATTGCGTTAAAATTCGCGATGCGGTGTATTGTGATTGTGCTGAAGTTCTTGGGTTCAGTGTCTTCTTTTGCACGTTTTACAAAGGCCACTGTGATTACACTAAGTGATACCAAAATTATATGTCGCAGTGGTATTTTCTGAACATATCATAACAGCATAACATAGGTTGTTTCTTCTATCGGGTGCTATAAATTCTAAGGACTACCTCCGTTGTATGGCACCTAATTAATATTCAACTAAACATTGCGAGAATAGTTCCAGAACACTGACATGCCCCTGTTTTTTTTTATCCATCAAAGCACGACCGCTTTGTGTACGACGGAATTGTGCTGTGCTCTTTGTGGCAACGCCGGCAGCGGATGCTTAATACATTCTATACCAGCGGCACCAAGGCGTTTTTATCATTGGGGCTACATTTTAGGAGAAGGAGAAAACTTTGAAATCGTCCTACATGGTGTATTCATCGTAGGTGTTTGCATGTTATACACTGGCACAAGAGGCGACAATGTATCAGACTTCCTAGACGCGCTGAAACCGCGAAGGTGTAAATGGTCGATGTATCGCTAGTGTTGCCTTTCTCCGCGAGATGAAATCTTCTGCATCTGTCGTTCTTCTGCATCATGTCGTGAATAATACAATGCACCTTATATTAGAGGGAAATTAGGCGAACTGCGGATCGACCCCTGCTCAGTCATAACCCGCTGCGCTACACTGTGGGTAAAAATAGGAAAGCGTGCTTCTCGAACCAGTCCAACCTTCTCCAACGTCATTAATGACGTTTCGCAGCATTAGACAAAGCAAGCAGATCTTTCCCACAGCCTCTGATCGATGTTGCATGAACAGAAAATGAACATAAATGTGTTGGTGGCAAGTTACTCAAGTGCTCGGATATAGTTGTAGTCTAATATATCCGGCCTACCATTACGAAGACAACGCGTCTATGCAGACTTGTCAGAGTATGACGGAATGAATGATTACCGAGAGGTTCCTGCCGCATACTGCAGGGAGGTTCGGCTCAGGGGTTGGCGTCAGAAAGGCAATGCGCCGGAGCAGCTCTGCCACACCGCGAAAGTAACAGCAAGCCGAACGCGAACGATTTCTGGCGACTGCGTTCAACAAATCGCATGCGCTCTACGCAAGCTCTCTCTCACTCCATTTTTAGAGCGGCTTTGGACCATCGCATGCCGTGACGCCTGCCAGGCCTGCCACTGAGAAAAGTAGTGCATTGCTGGCTTCTCGTTGCTCTGGTGCCAGTGCCGCGCATCGACCTACCAGGTATAGTATACTAAAGTGAGCTGGAGAAATGAAAATTTGGAGGGAGATTATTTTTCCTCGTTGCGGCATACAAAGCGACAACATTCTTTGTTTTATGAGTGGTAGCCAAATGGCTCGGGTACTGGCTGCACTCAATAACGGCGGCCACACGGCGTGTGGGAGTGGCTGTATAAACGGGCGAATGAATGCGACTGACCTTTTTTGCAAGTTTCGTAGACGTTATAAAGATGAACAGAGAAAGAAACTTATTCTTTATAATGCCTGGGTATAGTGGAGGCAAAAATCAAGAAAAGCAAGGGGTAGGGTGGACAACCATATGAGCGTACGGATTGTTATGCTGACTTGAGGTTAAGGGAACAAAGAGTAGAAAGAGAACGAGAGTGAAAATTGCGTTTGCGCACTAGGATGCGCAGGAGGACGACAAACGGTCACGGTGACAGGTGCACCTTAAAAGCTGCCGCCGCGCACGCCGACATGTTCATAATGTCTGTGAGAAAGTGCACCATGAGCTAGTGACACACTAGTGGCTGTTAGATGGGGCAATACCTGTTCGTATGACGTCTTTCAGCGTCTCTTTCCTTTTTCTTGTTAACTTGCTTTGTGGTGGCCACAGCCATATAAGCGCAAATCTTCGTTTGCGGAGCACTTACTAAGGCTGCCCCGTCTCTTGTTTCCCTTTTACCATTAATGAGAACCATGTGGATCGCATCTCTTCGATGACGCAATCATTGAAATGACCGTCTGGCGCCCCACAATTCTGTCGTCTGCAGTAACCAATATGCTGCTGGTGGTAGAAACCTTATCAGGCGAGAGCAATTTGCGGCGCTCGACCCTCTATTACTGAGTCCGGCATATATCGAACACTGATATCTCTGCCTTGTAACCGCACCCGTCTCCGATGTGCGCTACCCAGCGAAAAGGCCCATAGATGAAACAGAAATTTGTGACAAATAATGTCGTTCATCGGCGTTTGTCGGCCGCTATCTACGCGTGCGAACGTAACTGGCGTAATGGCTGAAGTACGGCAGAGATTGTGGACGAAATAATTACAAACTAAGCCTTCAACAAATTGCAGTGATAGAAAAGCGATGAAAGGTATAAATAAAGATATTGACGTAGAGCGAAAGTACTATTTAAGGTACTTCTTCCGCTTTCTTTCGAGTGTTCGCTCTTATGCATTACTTAATATTAGTATGTTTATTAAAAGCCGCAACATATCTAAAGAAAGTACGATCGTCATATGTCATGGGATTCAATATTGGCCAAGAGGGTGTCTAAAAGTAGATCCAGTGATGCAAAAAGAAACGAGCAATGTAAGAGCAATAATAAAGAATCCTGCAAAGATATGCGAACACCACAATATATAGAGGGAAAGAGAAACAGGCAAGGAATTGCCTCCTGTATGGAACACCACGCCCACTCGCTTGAAGAGAAGCGAAAAAAAAAAAAACATATCCACACCCCAACCTCACATCTTGGAATCTATGTGAAGCGAAGCTTTAGTAAAGCTTATAATGAAATGATTTACAAGTGCGACGCGTTCAATTTCGTTTACTTTGATATCATGCGACGTTTATGAATGTTTGTGTTTATCCATCAAAAAGGTCACGACTGAGCAACCACGGCGGGTATAAACAACCGTGTGCTTCACAGTGAGTGATTTGGAATCCTGTAGTTAGGTTTTCAGAAAAAATGAGGTGCATCAACGATTGAGGATGATTGTCAGTGCAAACAAATAGCTGAAAGCAAACGTTCCCGTTCGAAGCATTATTTCGCAGCATATCGTAGGTGTACTTGTTCGGCACGGCACTTTTATTGCTCTTCCAGCTTTTCCTGGGGTAAGGATGGCTTTGAATAAAAAAAAAAGGGGGGGGGGTGAAGGGCAGGCATTTTGCAGCACTTGTTAAAGAAACTTTGAAATGTTAGACGACTTGCTTTTCACATATGATCAATAAACGAATGACGAAGCGAATGGCAAGGCGAACGGCGAAGCTGATTATGCGCGTGAAAGCATATTTTTTTTTCTGTGAGGATATTTGAGTGGCAATTGTTGTTTTATTGCGTAATTCCGTAGGGAATATAGCTGGTCACAAGTACATCATTAACGGTAGCACAGGCGGCTGTATAAGGGGATTCCTTATACGTGTTATGTCTACAGCGACGCAAGCAGTGACGTGGAAGGCAACTGCCCTTCTCCTTAAAGCTATTCTCTTTAAAGGGACCCTGAAACGCTTTTGACAATTTTCTACAAACGTATTGAGTCGTTAGAGTAGGTCCTTCTGATCATTAATTGACACATCTAAGTGCTCTGCGTAAAGCGTGTAATTTATTATAAGGTTTTAAATATGCACATCGCTGCCGATCGCAGCACACTGCTCGGCGGAATTTTAAGCCGCCCCTACCCATATGACCGGAATCACCCATACGACGTCAGTGGGGCGAGCTATCCGATTGGCTGACAAGGGCGCGTGGTCGATAATTTTTCCAATTTTCTGGTAAACAAATGATCTTCGTAATAGTTGGAATGTTAGTTAATTTGTTTTTATGAAAAGAAAGTAACATAAAGAGAATGCACAAGAATAATTTTTCAGTACACTTAAGCACTTCCGGCACACAGCGTGTGTCGTCTGCTTGTGTTACAACGTATTCCATTTTGAAGAGAGCTCCGCGGTCAGAGTCGGTCTCAGTCTTTTCGCGAGCACTATGATTCGACTTTGTTGCCTTGTGGACTGTAAACGTAGCGACTGGCAATATGTCAAGCTGCGACATCGTGTCCCTCTGCAAGGCAGCGTACGAGCGAACTGGCTGCTGCGCATCGGACTGCCGCTATCCGATCGGCGCCAGGATTTGCGCGTTTGTGGCCGTCACTTTACACCGGAAGATTACTAACGCAATAGCGTTTCCCGAGTCCGGTATTAGGGAAAACGCAAGCGCAAGGGGACAGAGTCTGGCCGCTTGACTTTGCCGTAACGGGATGAGCCATGAGATGAGCAGAAGGGCAAATGCGAATGGTCTGCACGGTGCAGCCACCTGGTGGCACAGAGCTCAACCATACACAGTAGCAGCAACGAAGTGTATTCTTCTTTGCTGCTGGTGTGTATTTTTCGCAGGAGTGTAATCATGAACACGTTGTCTTTATAAATGTTTTAAATGTTTTACACTTGGTTAGAGCAATATTAGCGCTTTGTTTGGCTGGTTAAGCTCTGCACCAACAAGTGTATGGACCGTGCAGACCGATCAGGCCGCTCAAGTACGTCTACGCTAAAGTTCCTTCATCAGCTTGAGTTTATGCCTACAGTCATTTGCCGAAATGACCAGCTTGCCTGTGGTTACCGGAATACAAGACACGTTCGGCGCTACGACAGAATGCTCGCAACGCACGCTGCTTCGATAGCTCTCGCTTGGGGACGACGGCCAAGCGGCTAGCGGAGCGGTCTCGCGCGGGCGGGGGCGGGCTCCAAAACAACCGGAAGTGGACGATGTGACGTCGCATCGTGACGCTGAACCAGTGAAGGCGGAGCTTAGCCCCGCTCGCTCGGCGAGCGAGTTGAGGAGGAAAAGCATGGCTAGGGAGGAGGGTAGCTTCTAATCGCTTGTAGCTCCATTAATACGTACCGCTTCACTTAAATTGTGGTGCGAATGTTCTACTTAAGCTGTACCCTACGCGTCTACAAAATTTGTCCGAACCGTTTCAGGGGCCCTTTAAATATGTTGACCACCCATTGTTAATTATAGCGTACTCAAGGCAAGGTTGAAAACCATGGTATGAGAAATATCGCTGCACGTTAAAATACGGCAGGTACTTGAGAAAAATGCACTTCAGTAAATTAAGAAATCAGGAAGTAAACTGCGTTTTCTTAACAGAAATAATTTTGAGAAATGGAGTGCGGCACAAGAAATTTAGATTCCGCGAGGCGTGAGCTAGACAAAAACAGTCTCAAACAACGGGTCTACCTGTGCAACCTCGCAGCGTCAATTCTCTGTCTGCGTATTCGTCGTCCACATTGAATTCATGATGAATGGGTGCGCACTCTTCGTAGATGCACCTGGTTGGCTGGAGTTCCCTCGTAGCCTCACCAAGAGAGAGAGAGAGAGAGATAGCAATAAGAAGAAAAGTAAAGAGGTCAACCAGACGAGCCTCTAGTTTGCTACCCTACACTGGCGGTGAGTAATAAATGGGAGACACTCTTAAATTCGCATTTTCTGAAATTAGTTTGCGTGCAGGCATGTGCGTGCTCACGCGTGTGTGTGTGCCTTGGCGCAGACATATGAAGCTTGTTTGCCTCTTCGCTTTGAAGGTTGCCGTAGATGCATTTCTGAGAAATTGCACCCGTTATCCGTTCTGACTTGACTTTTCCGACTACCGGATGCTCACTAAAGGGATCAACGAAAGGACCCATTGCTTAGCTTCTTTTTTCTTTTTTGCAAAAAATGGGAACAGCACTGATCTTCATCGAAGACACGAAGATAAAATGAACGCGGTAGAACCATTGCTTTGTTGAACCAAGACGACGTTTTAGATAAAAAAGCGTGCGCCACGCGACGAAGCGTAACAAAGTCCAAGGAAAACGTTTTTTCCCTTTCTTTTTCTTCAGAAACTGCAATAAATGCATCGCGTATTTCTTCCCATGAATCGCGCCATCGTGCCATCGAGAAAGAGGCACGGGTGACCGTTTTGAATGAAGCGTGCTGGTTTGGGGTGGACGGTACTATGCGTATGTATGAAAAAGTTCTAAAGGGGCTTAATATCCCAAATATGAATAGCGATAAATTTCCAATGAATAAAGAGACTCGTTTTCTACCCTTAGGCAAAGCTACCGAAGGAGTATTATTCCTAGTAACCATGTGTTTTCAAGTACCACCAGAGGACATCACTGAGAAGCATCCTCAGTATTTCAAAAACAATGAGATTAAAGTGTATTTTGCTTGAACTAAAAGGCACACTTGAACGGTTGAACGATGCAGTAGTAAATCCGTGAAATGCAGACTTCCAGGTAAAGCACAAATATGGTATACGCGACACGGATACATGCACGCGGCCACCGAAACGGATACTTTAGCGCGGTGGCGCGCTTCGCTTTGCTACAAGAACTCTGGGAATGGCAAAGCCCCATGTACATCCATGGATTATAGTACACCAGTTAACGCTGGCGCTACTGAACTTGTGAAAGCAAATTCGCTGCCGGGGGAGGCAGGCACCGTAAGCCGGCGCGGCGCACTTAAAACGCGAGCGCGGAATAAGTTAACATACCTGATACTCAAAGGTTTTTGGTTACCAGTGCCGAGAACGTTTAGACATAGCCTGCCACCTTTTTCGTTTATGTTCTTCCTCTGAGGAGACCACTCGTCGTAAGGGTCTTGCCATCTGTTATACAGCAGCAGTGAGAATATGTAGGTAACCTGATCACCGCGCCTGTCGCGCGAAGATAGGATGCTTACGGAAGAAAACGTGCTATCACAAAACAAAAGAGAAGAAACGGAAAAGAAAGAGAGGACAAAAATGGCTTATCTCTTTTCTGAGTGTGAGCAGCTAAACAGCAGTCAAAGAGGTTGACGTGCATGAGAAAAAAAAAACTGTGCAACGGCGGGGAAACTGACACCCGCGTGTGGATGGCATGTCAAGCCGAAGGAAACTGCAAGACACAAGAATCTCGCTTGCAAGAAGCCGCTGCCTAAGCCTACACAGCGCCTGAGGGGATGAGGCACATGCCCTCGCCGACATCTGCGCGCCAGACGTTGTGCGCGAAAGGAGACACTATGTTTGCCTCTGATTGTATCTTTTGGGCTTATGTTATCTATTTCTTTTTTCAGCATTTTTGCCGCTTCGGTATACTCAGCCTCAGTATCAGGCAACAAGCACGAGGAAGTACACAACCACTGGCTCTTTAGTTTGCCGTTCAAGGCTCGCACTTCCTGCGTTGTCCCCTTGAGGTCCCTCATTATGTCAGTTTATTGCCTTTGTCGGTCTTTTGAAGATGAGAAGATGAGAGGCGTCCCGCTAGCTTAGTGTGTGTGACGTTGCACTGCTAAGCTCGAGTTCCGGGGTCCCACCTTGGCTGCGGCGGCCGCATTCCGATGGCGACGGACTGCAGAAAGGCTCGTGCATGTTAAAGTTGTACGTTAAAGAACCACATGTGGCCAAATTAATCACGAGTCTCCCATTGCGGCTTGACCCATAATAGTTTTTTCCCAATATATGGCTGAACCACTTGTCTTCGCCACCAAAATTTTCTTTTCGGGTACGCTTTGAGCTCTGCCGAATTGTGGGGGTATCCGGTATTTTGGTGTTGCACTTGCTGCATTCGCAGAGTGTAGCGTTGTGCTGCTGAACACAGTTCATGGTTGTTATTTCCGCCGACGGCAGTCCCATTTTCCGTATCTTTGAGGGTACGTTAACGAACGCAATGTTGTCAAAATAATACGGAGCCTTCCACTACAGTCTCTCATAGACACTGTATTGCTTTCGGAAATCAATCAATCAATCAATCAATCAATCAATCAATCAATCAATCAATCAATCAATCAATCAATCAATCAATCAATCAATCAATCAATCAATCAATCAATCAATCAATCAATCAATCAATCAATCACTCAATCAATCGTCTGCGTTCATAACCTGGCATAAACAATCAACGAAGAGTCGCAAGAACACAAGAACTGAATGTGCTTCTTGACGCTTCGGTGAAGCATCTAAAGCACAGCGGCGAATATGAATACTGATGTTTATGAGCAGTCACCTTATAAGCATAGCATATGATTTATAGATTTACAGTGCCGTGGAAAGAAAGTGATATGAGATAGCATTCATAGACTCTTTACAGCTATAGCAGTCCGCGCACCTCGCAACGGGGGCCACCACTGGCCCGCTGCCACTGAACGCCTTCTAAATCGTAAGCAAGCAGGTAGCAGCCGCCGCCCGCTGCTCCGCTCTACCGAGAGGTCGGAAATCACTTAGTACTATATACTTAATATGTGCAAGAGCAAAGGGAACATATGTTCTGTCGCGAGCTGCAAGAATTGGGACGGAGACTTGAATGTGTGTGATGAGAATTTCTGCGAGCTTTGTCCGCCTCAACTGGACAAGCACTGTCCGCGTTCACGACTATTCGTCTGCGCACCTTTCCGCAAGGCGAGTACGAGCTCTACCACCGGCGCTGTATAGCCAACTGCCGGCATGAACGCATCGTTACGGCCACCGCTGGCAGCAAATGTCACGGTATGTTGAACGTCCGCAAGCATGCAATTAGGAGCTATGTCCTCCGCATGCAAGCGCGGCAACTTCACTTTCCTCAGCACTGAAGCGAAACGTGGAATAATAGGCG
>NC_134572.1:54369635-54447135 GCF_050947875.1 Dermacentor variabilis | reverse complement strand
AATCAACCCCCAGTACTATACTAATCTTTGACAGACACCATCTATAAGTTTTTTTTAGAGAATCGACCCTCAGCACTACACTAATCTTTTAGAGACACAATCTATAACTTGTTTTTTTTAGAGCACGCGTAGCACAGACTTGATGTGTGTCCTTTTCGAGCTTTCGCACTTACGTGTAGTGGTAATGCGGAACAACAAATTTGCAAACTGTTCATTCACGGTGCATTGTATGCATTCTTCCCTCTCATAGAACTCTGTAGTTCATTGCAATAGTCATGTGTACAAATTACGTTTTTAGATTAGAGATGTACATAGGAATAGTCCAAAGCGCAATATTGATCAAATTTAAAGTTCTAATTAAGGGGTTGGCACTGCTGTCTATTAGATCGCTTACTTTAATGACAAGCCATACCCAGGGGCTGCTCGCGGCACTTATGTATTCAACATGGCTGTTACTTATGGCTAGGACATGAGACTTCATCGTACATAACCGCAACCTTGCTGTTTAAACATGCAAGTGAAAGGAGGCACTACATAATAATGCCAAAAATAATAATACAACCTCATAATGAAATTACTAGATGGATAGGAAAAGAAGCCTACGATGGAAGTTGGAAGTCGCGTCAAAATTCTGCAGCAGCACGCATTGGTGGTTTTTGCATGAGCCGATTGCCAGACAGGCAGCCTTGAGAAGGTAAGTTTAGTAGGTTCACTCCCTTTGAATGTGAGCTGCAACACGGCGGTCATGGTCGAAGGGCCTCCAAGACTGCACCGTGGTTCCCACATACAAAACCTATGTAGAACGTCATTTTAATTACTGGTATTTATTAAATCACATGTGTCAGAGCTGTTGTGCCATCTTGAAGCTTCTTCGACCATGAGCACAGTATTGAAACTCATATTGAGGTGTGTACATTTTTTTTTGCTTTTGACCGCTTATCACCTGCTAACCGCGGTTATCACTCGATGCAAGAGGCGCCTTCCTGTACCAGATATTTCTCGAATGTTGTCGCCAATTCTACAACGAAATAATCTTTGCCTAACAAGATTGCCTGCGCGAAGTGAGTGGTGCTGCATGTTCTAGAAGTTACACAAGAACGTACGATGAGTCATGCATAAATAATCGACGCGTCTGACCCGCGAATCATTTCGGTGATCGTGTTCGCTGCTTCGTTGTGTTCTGAGTGTCACTTGTTTCTCTGAGTACAGATGCGCTTAACAAAGCGTTAATTCAAGTCACATCTTTGGCAATGTCTCATTTTTCACCGTCACGAGAGTGTGTCTATATTGAACGTGACTGTACATTCGACTTTCCCTATCAACGTGAACAACAGGCAAACCATGTTTGCTACGTCCTTCTCAGTAACAGTACTTTCCCATTCCGCGTCTTGTAAACAGTTGATGCAACATCTTTTTTTCTCACTGTAGATCACAGTGATAGATAATGGATATCTTGAAATCATGCACTTGATAGTTCTGTGCTTATTCGAAACATTTCCAGGTTGAAAATGTTTCTTCGCCTGTATATCATCGGAGCTTAAAGCGGTGTCCTAATAATTGCCATTTTCTGACATCCTGATGCTTACCATCGGTTCCGATAGATGGAATAAGGCGCCTTGTTTTCTCAGGACTGTAAACCACATTTTCAATGTGGAACATTGAACGTGCTGCCAGAAAGAATATTTATCGATTATGATGATGCATTTACTATGTAAACCCCTAACTAAGGGCAAATAATGCAATCGAACAAATCAATGAGGCAGAAACTTTTAGGGAGGGCGTGGAAAATAATTCACTCTCTCTGTTTTTTCCATATGATATCAGGAGATGTTGACGCACAATTTCAGGCGCCGGCTACTCCTTCTCTCTTGAACGGTTCTATCATACAACATATAAGGTTCAAGACTACATAGCAAATCACGCTTTCACACAAGCACCAGGACTTATCACGCAACAATTTCACAGGAAGATTATGATGTAATAAACACATGGTACATGCAATATACAAGGTCTCCACAGTTATGTAGATAAATGTCTCAAAAATACAAACGATACTGTCGCCTATTAACACAGTCTCTAGTTAGCGGATGGTACATACATCGTGTAAATCCATCGTCACGTATAGTCTAAACAGAACAGTCAACATAACATAATTCACAAACACATGCATATATACAGCCACATTGAAATGAAAGGAACAATAAAAGCGTTACTAACGTCCAACAATGCCGCTGTCTTCAAGAAAAGTCTTTAGTGCTTTTAAAGCGCTCTTCTGCAAGGACGTTGTTGGCGAAGGACCTAAAACTTTCTTTAAACTGAAAGGTTTGCGGTCTAATTTAATTAGGGTTGACTGCAGTCGGCATCTCGGTGTGTCGTGATGTGGGCAGTCTAGAAGGAGATGATATACATCTTCGTCTACAAATCCACAATCGCATTCGGGGGTTTCGCACGGCCAATTCTGTGTAAGAAGTGCTTTCTGTAGGCAGCGCCTAGCCTTAATCGATGAATGAGGGTTTTCATAGTTCTGTCTGATGACAATGAAACTTTGAACTCAATAAACGGATAATTATGGTATAAGTCCGAGCTCTTAGAGTTCTGGTAAAACCAAGTGTTTCTACACATATTAAAAGCCGTTGTTTTTATAATGCAGCGTAATTCATTCTTTGATGTCGGGAGCGGAACCGCATCATCTTTGAGATGTGATTGTCGTGCTGCTTCACCGGCTGCTGCCGATGAAGCAGCACGCAGCCTGAAGGAAATGTCTCTTTTTCAGAATATCCCGTATACTGACAATTCGATTTTTGGAAGTGTAACCAGCCATGGAGGATATTCGACGTCTGATTTTCAGAATTCATTTCTTGGCCATATGCGAAAATTTTTTAAAATTTCTATTTGAACATAACTTCTATCTCGTTTCATTATGTCTAGGGCCATTGGGTGGCTTTTATGCTGTGTTTGAAGACGTAAATATTGTCGGCACGTTTCTGTAGTTCGCATAACTAACTGGAAATGGTGATTGGCAAGCCTCAGCTATTACAAGAGAGCTAGAAGTCGCTCATGGAACTCCGAGACATATGCATAGTCCTCTAGCTAAAAGTCTTTGAAGTCGCTCTTCTGACGTGTGTGAAAGTCCGTGTAAGATGGGCGCGGAATACGCAATATTTTGTCGTATTAATGCATTGTAAACAGTAAGCATGGACGATACTGATCAGCCCCATGATGTGCCTGCAAGTCTGCGAAGTACAGTCACTATGGAATTAGCCTCGTTTTCGAGTTCTTTTTATGTGGGGTGCCCACGATAGCTGCCTATCAAGTATTATGCCAAGAAAACGATGCTGTGTGACTATCATTAGCGGGTGTCCTTCCAGATTAAGAGTGACATTTTTTAACTGCCTCCGAGTGAAGGGCAATACAGCTGTCCTTGCGTGTGATAGTACCATTCCTCTCTCTCTCTCCCTCTGTCAAAAATTGGTTGGTGATATTTATGCCGTCTTGCAATGCCATCTGAAGCAGTTGAGCATTAGACCCAGATGTCCAAATACACACATCATCTGCACACAGTGAAAACTTTAACTGTGATGGCAGCCTTCTTGTTAAATCAGCCGTGACACAGTTAAAAAAGAAGGGACTGAGTACGCTTCCCTGTGGTACTCCCTGTTTGACAACATGTTCAGCACTATTTCCTTCACCCGTCTGAACAAATATTTTGCGACCTGATAGAAATTCAGAAATTTATCGCAAGGACCTGCCAGACAGACCAAGTTCCAACATGCTTAGCAGAACATGAACGTGACTAATAGTGTCAAATGCCCTCTTGATGTCTAGGAATACTGATATAGTCATGTTTCCACGTGCACGCTCGTGTTCCACACAGGTTACTATGTATAATATTGCATCCATTGTGCATCTATGTTTTCTAAAACCTACTAAGTAGTTGGACAACACATTCGATTCATTAAACCACCATTGAAGTCGCGCGTCAATCATTTTCTCCATTACTTTGCATAAACAACTTGTCAAACTAACTGGGCGGAAGGATTCAAGGCACAAGGGCGTCGTACCCGTTTTAAAATTGGTATGATTCGAGCGTCTTTACAAGAGTCATGTACAGTTTCTTCTACCCATAAGTTATTATACATGTCTAAGAGAGCATTTGTACCTGTCGGTCCGACGTTTCTTAGCATATTGTACGTAATGCCGTCCGACCCAGCAGCGGACCTCTGTCGGCATGATGCAATTGCACATTTAAACTCGCTTAATGTGAAAGTATGATCTAATTGAGGATGTTAGGCCCTGTAGCAAGCAGTAATTTTCTCCTTAGCTGACATTATTGAAATATCAAATTCTGCACATTGCGATGAAAAAGCAGGTCTGGAAATAAGCTGCCAAAATTCATGTGCAACTATTAGTCACACTCTCTCTGTTATTTGAAAGAAAAGGACTAAACATCCTTGAAGCAGGCATGACAATTTATAATTTATATTTCAAAATTTTTTTATGTCGCCATTGACCCAACCACTTGGTACGCAGGTTTATGGATAGGTGTTGTGTATTTCTAGTAAGAATACTCTATTAAACAATTACATTCATTATGATAAATGCTTGATTGCCTTTTAGGACCAATGTTATTCTCATCTGTAAACTTTCTTCTGTTTCTTATATGTTTTCGCCGCCGGACATGGCGATTTACCAACTACAAACACGGTTGTTGGTGGCGTTGTCGTGGCAGGCATACATAAAGAAAAGTGGCTGTTTTTAAATTAGAGGCTCCTATATTATGGCGTCCCTGACCTCAATACGAGAGGCATCTCTCACACATTGTGACACTACTTTCTATATTATTAAAATGTTGAAAGTTTTCGCTGCTATAGTTCAGTTGCAGCGCCAATGCAGCAAAAGATCGTAATTTAAGGAACTTTCCCGTTTGAATGTGTGTATGGTCAATCTGGCATGGTCGGAAATCAGCTCGGTAAAGCACGATAGGCCTCTGTACCTCTCTTGAAGTGCGGCTTGGTTACTCGCGACATGACACTAACTTGCTGATCAAGTCACCCATGGAGAACGTTAAAGTTATGTGCAGGACTCGTTCTGAGAACATGCACAGACACCTGCATGTATTCGATGCCGATGGGAAATTCTATGTGTCCCCAAAGGTTACGCAGAGCCAGGCGTACTTGCCATGCAGAATTTGTCTGGGCGTTGTTTTCACTTGCCACTGCGCCCATCTCATCGAACGGAGGATTAGCCCTGACTGCGAACGCTGTCAGACGCCTGAAACGGTACAGCACGTCTAGTGGGATATGTGATATGTGCCAGAGATACAGGACCTCGCCAGTATCGACAGGCAGCCACTGTAGAAGAGCACTGTTCTCGGTCCACGGCCTGATATTGCAACTGCGAGGCAGATAGCGAAAACATGGTTGGAGTTTCTGCGTGTCACGGGACTGGACGAGCGACATTGTTAGGGTAGCGTAAGTACACGTGCACCCAGTCCTTCCCTTCTCGTCATCATCATTCCTTAATGTGTTTTGCCTCCCGCTTCCTCTTCCCCAGTGCAGGTCATGGAGATACCACGCACCAGCTCAGGCCTACCTTTCGGCCTTTCAAGTAAAATGAAACCTTTCTCCCCAATTCGAGGAAGCAGCGCAGCTATACAAGAATGTCGCAGCTATGCTGTGGTATTGTCGTCTAAACGTATACAGTACTGTGCAGCGCCAGGTAAATGATACCGCGTAAATCTTGATCACAATCATTTTTTTCACATGGTCACTCCACCTTCCCTCATGTATAGAGAACGAATGCGAAGAAGAACGCCTAATTTAGAGGATGGGAGAAAGCAGGAGAACAGGGGCCATATTTGTAAAGCCTTTCATTTGTGAGCGCCCTTTGCCGTTGACTGGCTGCCTTCGGTAATGATAGGTCGGACATCGCGATTTGCTGACATGTCGTCTTGAAAAGAGCTTTAGCGCAAGTGCTTTTTGTGAATACGGGCCCAATGCTTTACACTTGTCTGATGCCAATTTTCTTCTCTTTTTTCTTTATTATGAAGAAAACCACGAACTGACATACACCACTAATGTAAGTAACCTAGACTGCGTGCCAAAAGAACTACTCAACCTCGGGATGAGCTTTTACCAGCGCTGCTCTCCTAGCGTGCTCCGGAGACAGCACCTCAAGGCCTTGAACAAGGCACAGCGTTGCTTTGGAGGCGTCACGGGCTCGCTTCGGGAAACACTTCCTATGTAATCACGCTTCCCTCGCTGCACATCCTGTGCCTTCCATCTTTTTAGATACACTTGTTCCCGCTCCTCGGAGGAGCTTATACCGTCGTTGTGTCGAAAGAGAAAACTTAAGGAATCGCCATCTAGAGAGACATGTTGCACACCATTAGTTTTTAACCCATTTTCTTCCCCTTTGGCTCGTAGTCCTTGCAGCAGAATCGATAGACAGCGGGAAACGCTTCTGAGAGATAAGAAGTTCTGTTATTAAAAGGTACCCGCCTCTCTTAGCTTCGCGGCCTCCTTTATGGAAGCTGCCCGATGGAGGCCTTGTGAAGTTGTCTGCACCGACTCTTGCTATTATCTCGGCAAGAATGGGTAAAGGTATGAAGTGCAGTTTCTCTTATTGAGCAAGTATAATGCATCGAGGAGGCCGCGCAAAGGTAAGTGGTGGAAGCTCGCTGCATCTGTTTTTTCAACGTTTCCCTTATTTGATCTTGCCTCTGTCGTCGACCTGCTCAACTTAAGTTTCGTCATGCAGTCCTTGCGCGTCACATCAAAGACCATGTTAGTTAATAATATACCTATGGGTTAAGTAAATGTACGGTTAGATGCAAAGATGCTCAAATGATAATGAGCATGCTGGCTCGGCAGATAACACGGCAAGGAAAGTTGCACTTTCAGCTCGCAGCACTGCATTTGTCCTGCATCCGCCGTCTTTACTTCTCTCTCTCTCTCTCTCTCTCCCTTTCCTTGGGGCTTTGCAGGCTTCAGCGGCTTTCAGGTGGAGCGTTTGCTGGCAGTCATTGTCAGGCTAGCCCCACATGTAGAAACAATATCATAACCATCACCGCTACGGATTTCATACGCGTAAATTGGCCTGAGTTGCAGTTTATTTATGTTTTCAAGACTACCATGAAGATAATGAATTTCTGAGTGTGACAAAGTACAGTGCTACTTTTATTGTAAACGATACGTCTTCATAGAACAACTTCATCTATATTGTACAATAATAATAAGACAATAAGAACTGATGGGGGATATTTTTAATTTTCTCAGTTAAATTGGCACATTCCCCATTTGTGTATTATGTTGATGCTTTATATGAACGAATTCATGGCCTAAATGTTGCAATTTCCATTGCTAACGAATGTAGGCGAGTTGAGATTTGACAATGATGTTGTATAAGAACATATGCCTCGTTGACCATAATTGGAAATCGAAGAAATACTGCCTTCGTTTGCAAATTTTGGTTGCAAATTATGGGTACCAAATTGAAAACATGACAAATGTTTGACAATGACCCTGCTGACATGAGTCAAGTTTGCACACGACGCAGGTATAGTGTTCGATGAGTCAAATTTAAAACGCATATGTTGTTCTTGTCCATCGTTATGTAGCTATACTCTGGACAAGACGAGGACGGGAGTTGATTTTTTTCTTAATGCATGATGATTCATGTTTGTCACGTGCTGAATATTTTGGAAGTGATGGATGTGCTAACGATGACATGCACGAGGAAGCATAAACAGACGTGATCATAAAGAGTTCGTTTAGAACAAGTTCGATGAATTTGGAACCTGAGGGCGAGAGTCCAGCGCTGCCAGTAACAGGCCTTGTTTATTTTTTAGACTGGTGTTGGGTGATGTAAATGAAACCAAACCTATCAGAAGTTTGTAGGATTGTGTGTACCGCACTTCTAGAAGTCGATGCGTCTTTACTATCGCATAGTTGGTAAGCATAGTTGCTCGCTATTGGCATTGCCTATGGGCTAGCTGCATAGCATGATATTCAACTTCTATCTGTCTTCCCCTGTTGGAAACGTTCTGAGTCACACAAAAAACGTAATATACCAAAGCGAATAATGTCGCTGCGCACGCAATAGTACAATTCGTGAAGGAATCGGAAATATAAAAAAAGTTCAGAAATCGAATAACGATTCCTTTCACCTCTTTATTCCTGTTCTCTTCCTGCTCCCATAATTATTCTTTTGTTTTTTTTTAATAGAAGACACTCTTGTTTCATATTTCCTTGTATTTCCGTATTTGTGTGGCTCTTGTGTCCGAGTACACGAGTGTTGTGCTTGGTTCGTAGCACTCGAGAGAGACCTCATTTAAAACTACCCAAGAATATTTATATTTTGTTAACATTATCATTGTTCAGCCAGTATTTCTGACCCTGGAGTCATCTCAAATGTAGCGAAAATTGGAACATGGGTTGTATACGACATCCCGCCCAACAGTAACATACAACTACGTTCTGGCACAACGGCGAGTGAAGGAGATGTATTCTTTCTCATTCTGTAGCCGTAAAACTCAAGCTAAAGCGAGTTCAAGGTTAAGTGTTTCGTAGCACTAACAGGGCACGCAAGACGACAGCGGAAGACGAGGACAGGGCACACAAGGACAAGAAAACTCCGATCCCGCTGCCTATTGTAAAACAGATGCATCTGTCTCCATCTGTAAACATTCAACTCGATCCAAATCGACAGTTACGTAATCGAGAAACTGCGTGTGTCGTAACATAACTGACTTTTTTTCCATTAGAGCCTGTGTCGCAGAACTCTTTGCGAAAGCTTCGAATACATTTATCTATTCAAATGGCGCGTGTGAGCTAGGTAGGTCCCAAATTCATTAATATATGTCTCTGTGGGCACACCAAAGTCGTCCAGTCGATTGCGTTTTAATGAAATGCAAATTGAATACTGATGGTGAAGTTCGCTGTGGTAATGAAATCATGAAGTCGTTCTGGGAAGTTTGCCGGTGTAGCAAGTAAGATATTTCTCCGAAGCGTTGCTTAGTTTTGCGGTCCCTCTAGTCTACATATTTGCCTTGATTAACGCACAATACAGCTCAGAATAAAACCACTGTCCCAGTGTGGTCGCCCGCGTTGAAGACACGCTGTACTTCAAGGACGCCGTTGTACACCATCTTTTAAATTAACCTGCACTCTAAACAATGAAATTGTACTTTTCTTGTTTAAATGTTGTTGATTACGGTATTGTATCTTGTATATATGAATACGGCAAAATATACCCCCTAGTCTTTAAGTCGCTTTGAGTCCCTAAGGGTACTGAAAAAAAAAAAGAAAGCGTTTGTAACCAGCTTGAAACGTCACTTTGAGCTGTAACCTTCGTCCTTCCGCTCCACAGTTGGCAACAAGCATGAACAAGAATATATATATGACACACACACACACACACACACACACACACACACACACACACACACATATATATATATATATATATATATATATATATATATATATATATATATATATATATATATATATATATATATATATATATATATATATATATACAGATAGATAGATAGATAGATAGATAGATAGATAGATAGATAGATAGATAGATAGATAGATAGATAGATAGATAGATATCGCTGCTCCCTGTAAAAATTGAATGCTTGTTGATGCTTGTTGCTAACTGTCTTTATATTTGGAGTTTTTCTTTTTAACATGCTCTTAACGGCCAACGACTTCTGTACACATAGTGCTGCATTGCTTTGGGCTTACTGTTGTTACTCCCCCCCCCTACGTAATGCCTGCCCGGGCCTTTCAGGTATTTGAATAAATAAATAAATAAATAAATAAATAAATAAATAAATAAATAAATAAATAAATAAATAAATAAGAAATAAATAAATAAATAAATAAATAAATCATAAATATAGAGCATAAGCACGTGTCAATGTGTTGCAGTTTGAGAGCTCTTCTGGTTAAGCTGGAGCAAGGTAAGTTTAGCGCTTTCCGCTCTATATACTTAAAAACGGGCGTCACCAACCACCTGAAACCTGTGCCCAGCCATCTTGCACTATTTTGAAGGTCCTGAAAATTGGTAATTTCAACAGAAATTAGTTTGTTGTGACGACACGTACTCCAAAGGAGTATTTAGTGAAAGTAGAGGAGAGAGAGAGAGATAAGATAATGGCAGAGAAAGGCAGGGAGGTTAACCAGAGGTAGTTCCGGTTGGCTACCCTGCGCAGGGGGAAGGGGTAAGGCAGATAAAAAGAAGAGAGAGTAAAAAGAGAGTGGAGTAATTACCTTTAACGGACAAGGGCACCGACTGAAACGACACAAAAACAAGCAGAAGACGGACAGTAAGATAAAACTAAACTTGCATTATCACTAATAAAAGAACATACAGTGAAATTATTAATAGAATTTGTATTTTAAAAGAATTCTCACTGGTAACAACTGTTGTTGGCATATGGAAGCTCTCAATCCAGAAAAGCCCAGTACTGTTTACGCAGCTGCAGGAGCAGGTAAATCAAAGTTTTGGGTTTCACCTACCAAAATCCCTATATGATTACGAGCCACGCCGTAGTGGAGGACTTCGTAATAATTTCGACCACCTGGCTTTTTTTTATATTGGGTGCCCAATGCACGGTGAATGTGCGTCCTTGCATTTCTTCCCCAGAGAAACATGGCAGCCGCGATTTGATGCCGCGACCTCGTGCTTAGCAGCGCAGTGCCAATACCACTCAGCAACGACGGCGAACCCGCTGAAGAAATATAGGTGCATGAGTTTGCATGTAGACTTCTCCATCCTTTCTTCTATTCACATACAATTACATTTCATCGATGTTCTTAGGGGTCACAAACAGATACTGAGACCACGATGGCGACGTCGCAAGAAAGTTTTTGAGGATGAATAGGCCGATATTGACCGCCAATTCTGTCGTGCATTTCTTGACTTGACATTTCATGAGCCCTGTAGATGCAAATCATTGAAACAACCGGAGCGTGCCTGCACGAAAGCCGAGGCAAAAATGCCTAAACGCGCGTTTTCGCATTCTTCTGCGGCACTACGTTAGGTTACAGGAAAATACAAACGAGAACAATCGCTTGTCGCTTATCTAGAGCAGTGAAAAGTAGGTCGCCTATGTCGAAATCTTGAACCAAAATTGTGTATGGCAAGGAGAAGAAGCAATCCTTTATTATAAAATCTACGTCCTCTAAAAAACATACAAACATAAAAAAGTTGGGCGGGTGTTTTCTAATGACTTTCTGCTCGATCCTTCATGGGTGGGGTTTTAAGCAGCTTTCATTCTAAGACTGGTAGTCTCTTTAAGTCTTCTTTGTATCTGTCCTTTCACTGCGGAGTATCTATGTTTTCAACATCACAGTACGCTTTTTTTCTTCTTTTTTTTTGAGTAGCGTGGGCCTGGATTTCGAACCTAATTACCATGCCGAAGCTTTCTGCCTGCTTTAGAAAGCGCTTCATCTTCGAGATATGCGACGCGTCGCAGTTCCCCTCCTTCCACCCCCCCCCCCTTTTTTTTGCGCATCGTCATCTGGGAAAACAGCGATACTTAACGTCGTACACGTCTATGGCGGCAAAGTGGGACCAATGGAAAATAATATGGCGTCTTCAATTCGAAGTTTTAATTTCTTGAGACTTGGATGTTCGCCAGGAGCAGATAATTTTTCAAATAGAGGGTGCTTTTTGTGACCAGCAAAACAACAAATAAAGCACAAATAAGAAAATAAAAAGAAAAGAAGAAAGAAGGAGGGCAAATGACAGAAAGGAGAGAGAGAAAGATGAGAGAAGTATTCAGTTACGATTGTTCAAGTTTTTGCGCATAGTGGTTCCAGCTTTTCCTGCAGCAACCTTTGCGTTACGCACAGGAATCTTAAGTTACACCGTGGTATGTTTAAATGGATCATTTAACTATTTTATAGATTTAACTTGTATTCTGTGAAGATATTTTTGTGCCCACATTTCTGTTTTGTCGGTGCCTAATAGTTTCGCTTCGGCAGTTTTAAAGCAATATTAGTTAGCCGAAATGACGAGGCTGCTCGGGCATGGCTGTTAATGTAATCGTCTTGGCATCTCGGCCCTTATTCTGACTTTTTCTGCGTACGCACTGCCTAGCGTTTCAGTAGGTATATGCTTTTATGCTCTAAGTCTATCAATTTGCAAATTGTGAACATAATGAGATGAAGCACACATTCACTGTATATTTTCATCGTTTCTAACTTATTTGTACGTGAGTGAAATAACAAGGGAATAATGATGTCCAAACATAGAAATAGATAAATAAATGAAGTAAACGAACGGAGTTTGTTTTGTTTTGCTCTACACACGTAACTTCATCTGTGATTTTGAGTGCTAATTCCGAGCTTATGAACTCGTTTGGTGCAATGACGGTCATGTTTCGGCGAATGAGTTGTGTTTGAGACGGGCCTCTTAAACTGAAAAATTTCTGGAAGGGCATCATACATAGATACGTAGAACGCAGCGTCACGTGCCCATGCATTTGAGTGACAAACTCCTCCTGTCGGGGTGCGAGTACCTTGTAGACAGCGAACGACCCGGACAAACTTGTAACGTCAACAAGGAGGACACACGAGAGAGAAGAACAAAGAGAGGGTTCTGTTCGGAAAGGGATATTGCATCGTTAGCGCAGATCTATTCCCCCAGTGTCACGTACTGAATCATCTGCTATGGTAGAATGGCTATCGCATTGCGCTGCTCAGTTCCCAGACGAGGGTGGGATCCCTGCCGTGGTGGCCGACGCTTCCATCGAGGCGAAACGCAAGAAAGACTCTATTAGTTAAAATTAAGAACACATTACAGGGGTTCAGAATTCGGAGTCCCCCGCTAAGGCGTGCTTCATAATGAGATCGTGGTTTTGGCGCGCAAGACCACAGAATTTATTAAAAGTTAAAAAAAAACGTATAAATTCAGCACTTTCATCAAGCGTAGCGGGAAATTAAGGTTAATGCAGGATAACAGTGACTCATTGCACGCCTTCGCGCAGATAAGATTGCTCACCCATACTTTCAACGTCACCCATACTTCACCCATACTTATTTCGTAGGGCTAACGGGGAGAAGCAACAGCCGAGCGACTCGTTGAAAATTTTGAAAATTTTAGAAGGCACATGCTTTAAGCAGCAATTCTAGAAATTTGTCTGCAGTTAACGGCGCTTCTTGTTCAAATCGTAGTATTAACAAAAACAGGGTCCATTAGGCAACGTTATAGAAGCCCCTTTATTGCCTTAACCCCACCCCGCTGTCACGTCGCAGTCGGGTCCATTCCGGTGGTTCTGCAATTCCCTTCCCGTCGCCCGAAGCAAGCCGCCTCAGCAAGCTCGATTTAATGCCGTCGGTGCAGCGATCCGGTAGTGATTACTGCCGGCGGCGATTCTCGCTGTGACGCTGGGCTTTGTAGTCTTCTAAAGAGAGGCGGGCACCGGGTTACAAAAAAGGATAGAGGGACAGGAACGGAGACCCTGAGAGGACTGCGCGAAAAAGCTGCGGGGCTTCACCTTTTCCGACGGCGCGTATAGGAAGTTAAAAGGATTCGCAGCATGGCGCAGGCAAGCCTAAACGAAAAGATGCCGCATTTCGAAAGGAAAGGTTCACATCTTCCATTGTCTCACTCTCTGTTGGCCAAAGGTCGAACTGCGATCAGCATCGTCAGCAAATTAGCTCCTCGAGAGCCAGTCCTACTCATCCTGGCAGAACCTTGCTCTCTTTCTTTTGCTTTTGTCGTGCCCCAACCTTGCAGCCTCGACGGAACTAACAGCTTCCCTTCTCAATTCTAAGGCACCGGGATTTAATGGCCGAAATGGAAGTCTAAGTAACGCAAGAAAAAAAAAAGCAGCCGGCCGAAAAGAGCGTAGCAGGCGTATATAGGGTACGGGGCAGGTGCGCGAGAATTTGTAAGAGAACAGCACAATGACGCGGGGCTGCCTGCTCTATTGCAGCGAAATGTTGGCGCTGACATCTAATGGTAGGGGCGTGTCGGTGCTTCTTCCGGCACTTCTCACATGCCAACGTTCAATAGTCGCCTGCACCCGCCTTGGGCTGCGTGCTTTGTACGGGCGGTAAAGCTGAATTGAAGAAAAGAATCGAAGGCTCCTGTTTTAGTTGCTGTATTTATGCATTGGAATAAGTGTTGCGGCGCGTCGCTGTATTAGTTCCTCACGAGCGCAGATCGCGCAAGCAGGGGGATGAAGTATAGTATATATGCAGAAAAAAAAGCACAAGCCAAGAGTCACACACGAAGGTTTTCGCCTCTCTATATTCCGTCTTACACGTAGTTGTCGATACTACACTGACGTTCCGCTCTGTTCGTCAACAGGGTGTTGCGGCTCGGGGTAGGCTTTAGACCAGGAATCCACCCGGCACAAGGATGAGCCCGTCTGATGGTACTAATGAAAGAAAAAGGGTTTATTTTATATTATTCACACTGGCTCCAGATACGGAAGCCCACTTGATGTAGGATCATATTAAACGTCCGAGTTCACGTCAGTAGACGTCAGCACCCCACCTCACTGCCCCGGAGGTGTCCGCTTTTAATGCCATCGTCTTCCCCAAGCGACTAGGCTAGGGAACCTGGTCACTGTATCGCGGCCAATCACAATCGTCGAATCGGTCGCTAAATCCCTCCCATGACGTTGCACCTTCGCCCCTGCATATGGCGCAACCATGTAGCAGTCTGGGAATCCGAGGTCGACGCATGTTCCCATGGTTGCCTTCATTGGCCCCTTTCATCAATCAGATCAGCTTGTCAGGGTCAGGTTCAGGTGGCGTGCTCTTGGCGGTAATCACCGCTTCTACGGAGGGCGGTGGCTGTTGTCACCTCAAAGTGAGCCCCTTTATTTGTGTGTCAGAGTCTATGCCGGGCCCCGTCGTCATCTGGGTGCGCACTGATGACAGGACTGCCTCGTGCTCATGGTAATTACGTCTAAGGAATACTCATCGCCGTATTGAGACGTAAAAAGGGCAAGAAGTGAAGGAACAAAATTACTGAAAATAGAGTGCCGCGCTCGATATTTGCTACACACACTGAAGGCGATCTACCAACAAATGCGCTCGACATGAAGAGTGCTGAACAAAGATTATTTATTCGTTTTGCCCCTGTTTTTCCTCCTTATTTTCGTGGTTGCGCTGCACGAGCGCGAGCGCATGTCTATTTTCTTTTTATTATATATGTTTGTTTCATCCGTCATAGAATTGCGGCTTCGCGCAGAGTGTGATGCGTATACTTATATAAACTTATATAGACTTAAATAAGGAGATTATGCTCAGAATTTCTCTCTGCTGAGCCAACTTAACGTGACTTTTCCGTGCAAACTTTTTTCAAGCCGCTTTCTTCTTTCTTTCTTCAACTTGGAACCAATAAATGAGGTATCTTGACTGGAAAGGAACGGAACCATACATTTTCAACGCCACGATACGCAGGCGATTCGTGATCTGAGGAACAGCTGGTAAAACACATATTGTCTCCCGCATAGATTGCAACATGCGCGTTGGATCTGCATGAGTCTTCTTTTCGTTTCTTTAATTGCGACGAAGACTTGCCTTACGGCATAAGGTTTTGTGTGCGCAATAGTTAGACAAAGTTAGCACATGAAAATCCTTACCACTGATTCTATACAGCATACACCACTACGAAGCACAACATTCTCAACGAACGACCTGAAGAAACGAGAACTCACGCTTTCACCGCACGGATATACAAGACTCGAGCACTGCGCTCGCACCAAGTGGACCACTGCATGAGGCAATGATCAGGCCAACGCAGCACACGTAGTTTCATCGAGTGCTATTCGCTAACTGCGGTGCTGCGCAACTTCCTTCTTCCGTGCTTACGCAGCACCCAAACGGTGCGGAGTGAATGCTAATGAAAGGATCGTTAGCTGACGTCACGTTCCCGCTGTTTCCGCTCGTTTCACACACGAAGCGCACTCAGAACGAATGCATGCCTCCCGGCCATACCGCTTCTACAACAGCGAGCTTGGACTCTGAGTAATCGCGTATGACGCGAACCCCCCTTGATTCAATAGAGACCCGTTCTATGCCGGCCGACGACGGCTCTTCTGGAAGCGGTAGGTGAAGGAAGGGATGATGGACAAACGCGGCGGAGGACTTCCGTAAGCAGAGCCTCTGTATTCATGGGCGAAGTGGTTCATTACGTAGCACGTCCCTGCGCGTGGTTCGAGGAGTTACTAAAATTTACTTGACGCATCAGAACAGCGATTATCGGGAAGACGTTGCACTGGTGTGATTAAGATGTGGCTGCTGAAGAGTGGGATATTTTCCAGGAGAGATTGCAAGTGCTCAGCGAGAACAATAGGAGTAATGAATGAATGGGGAGGCGACTGTGCATTTGAAAGCCCCTTTCGGATAACACTTGCGTCACTAAGTCCCAACTCGTCGTTAATTAATTTTCGAACTGCGAAAGCAACACTGTATGTACTAAGCATACAATCCGTGCGTGCGGGGGCCTCACTGAAACGCCACAGAATAAGGGCGCCAGGGTTTATTGACTTTATATTGCACGGTGCGCTCCACGCTCCGTTCAAGCACGTGGAGTAAATAAATATTCTGGCGGCGTCTCCGGTGGAAGGCACTTCGATGAATGATCTCTGTTCAGTACTCAAAGGCTTCAGTGCTTATCCTATCAATTAAATTAGCCCACGGGAAGTCTAAACTAATTATTTCTGAATAAACCTGCAATGTGGCATGCACGCACATACGCGCGCGCACACGCGCATTGAAAGGAAAAGGAACTAAAGAAAAAGATGCGGCAAAAAGCAGTTACAGAACTACGCATTAGTGCCGACGCAGCAATATTCCTACGAAATATGCGGCCGAACTTCCAAGCCCCGCTTATACAAAGCCAAGCCATGCACATCCGGCGGCAAAATATTGCGGAGCACCAGATCTGAGAAAAAGTTGAAAATCTCCGCAACTTCACAACGCACTTCGGTATTGGCATTTCGGGCCTCGACTAGAGCATGCTAAAAGCATACGTATACAGTATCAGTATCCTATACAGTATCACCGGCTACTGATACATGCTTCTCGGGAATTGAACGTTTTCCGTGACCCCGTGGTCCGTAAACTTTTTTTCGCCGGGTGTACATTTGCTGTTGTTCCCTTCGCACTTCATCTGACTACCCCAGGAGTTGTGCGCTGGCACTATCATCGTTCCTATTCTTTATGCTTGAGGGAGTTGCATTGCCGCCTTTTTTTATTTTTATTTTTATTTGTCGTGCAAACATGCATAAATACGCCAGCTCTTGGGAGAGGCTTACTTCGCTTCTGTAAGTGACCATGTATCGAACCGCATTGTCCCAGTGGCACCTGCAATGTATACAACACACAAAGGAATGCTGCTAGAAGGCTGGAGAAGGACGGCGACGTGTTGCTTAATTACACGATGGACCGAAACATAAAGGAAGCAACCCCACCCCGCAAGTAAAGAAAGAACAAGCTAAGCCTAGAAGAATACTTGTCTACTTAACGTTTGCAAAATTACCGTGCCGATGCACAAGAACGACGACATTGCAATCTATTACGCGCACTTGTACCACACGGAAGTGAAATTCAGGTTCGCACAGTCATGTTTTTCTGTACGCCCAGAAGTAGTCTTGGAACTTTTCATTTCTGTTCCGGTACTTGTTTTTTCCCCTTGTATCACGGCTGTATTTGAAGGAATGACAATCGTTTCACGGCACTTAGGTCTTCAGTGTTATTTGTATATGCCTATAATGCCACTCTTTTGCATTTAACGCGCATTATATAGCTCCACAGCGATGAAGCGTGCTTGCTACGTTATAGTTTGTGGGGTTTTGGGTTTTTAATGCAGCACTAGGGCACTTTGCAGGTATCTCATTTACGGAAGTATGTAACGGCAAGAATAACTTAAGTTCTCTGCCTATCATTTAGCAGAGTCCAACAAAAATGGTCATGCAGAGATTCCTTAAGAAGGAAGTGCAGTTTATGCCTACAGCTAAGATAAAAATGCGTACCTGTTACGTAAGAATTCGTATAACATCATTTTTACAGTGTGTGCGGTCCTCGACTTTGGCAGTACAGTGCTGGATCGTGTGTCACAAGTGTTAACGGGAGACAACGTACTAAGCAGGCGCTGGTAAAGAAGAAGCAAAATGATATGCTGCTGTATGCCCTAATGCTTTCCGACATCAGCGGCTGCTTGAAAGAATGGTTTTGGATGTGTCCTAACATTTAAATCTCGTACTTTCAGGCAGCAGCCATGTTGCCATCATGAGTTCACACAGTGAGGCAAATAAATCAAACACACTTCAAAATAAAACACGTTCGAGCAAATTAGCGCTGCTTTTGGTGGCACTTATAGGGAGACATACGTGATGTGGGAAATGAAAGTCGGTTAACCACATTTGTCCTGGTTAGATACCCTGAACTGGGGAAGGCTTAGGGAAAGATAAGAAGAAGGAGAGAAGCTCACAGTACGCACGCACACAAATGGAAGGAAATGGCCATCGTCGGCTGGATCACAAGCAGTCATAGAGGTTGGTGTATTTCAAGAAGCGCGGGAATGCTTTTGTGGCTTCGTACATCGAAGATGCACGATGCCTTGATACCAGGATATTCTGTGCCGTAAGAGGCTTTCTTTTATTTACTGCGCTAGGAGACAGCTTTGTGCCTGTAGAAGTATTTTTGTTTCTGGCCATTCAGCTGCTTCTTGACAAGCTCATAAATCGCTTTCCAGATGCCGTAAATCCGCCACTTAATGCAGAAATGTGGCCAAAAAAATGTTTCTTAACACTTACTGCTACTACTGATGTTAAGACAAATAAAATCATAAGGAATGGAAGAGACGCGAGAGTATTTTAAATATTGGCTCAATAGTTGATTGATCGTTTGATTAAGCGGCTTAACTAACTTGTCACTTGATAGATTCACTGACCTGCATAGCTAGGGCACTGAATTTAACCCATGAAAAAACAGGGAATCGTGAAAGAATGCAAGTTACTAGCTCTGTGAAGAAGAAAAACAAGATATTGAAGTATATACTCTTTTAATAAAATTAGAGACAATTTAATGGGGCCATGCAGGGCTCAGCCCTAAGTCGCTCATCAGGGATCATCGGGAGAAGAGTACGTGGCAACGCACGTTCATGCAGTTGCCCCTCCCGAACAGTTCAAAAAGAAATAACCAGCCCCGAAACACCGACGCTTCGAAGCAGGAAGGGGACGATACAAAATTTTCACAGTAAGAAATATGAAAAAATAAATAAAGAGCTTGTTTGGCGACCTGCGCATACTAATCAGAGTTTGCTCAGGAGGAGCACACATCAGCAGTCATTCCCGTTCACTGCGTGAACGCTCCAATGCTACACATTACTTCGGCATGAGCAGGTCAAGATGGCTGACAGCCGAAGGCTAAAATATTTCCTTTTCCCTAGCACACGATTTCGTTCCCCGGAGCTAACAAAACGCAACATTTTAAAGCAAGCACGCAAGTAAGCAAGCAAGAGATAGCACGCTGGCCTGAAGCACAAGCAAAACAGGCACAAATGACCTTTGCCCCAGAGTGGCACTTGCATAACAAGAAGACGGGAGCTTGCCCAATATGTTACCCTCCTTCTCTCCCAGTAACACCCGCGATTCTGGCGAGAATTGGCCGTTTCGAGTAGTAAGTCTTTTTATTCATATTGTCTGTTGTTTTCCACAGGCACCGGTGGTATTCGCCTCCCTTTACGGCTCGCTGATTACGTTCTTGCCAGAGATGGAATTCGTGAGACGACCCGCGCGGATTGCGTTCCAGTCGTTTTTGTTGTCCAGAGAACCTTGATTTCGCAACGTCATCTTGAACGCTGCGAAGGAACTGAGTGCTTGCGCAAGCTTCGCCGTGGAACATTGCATTCTTCGGTTCATTACGCGGCATTGTACTGAAGGCTCGGAAAAAAGCAGAAATAAAGAAAATGAAATGTGAGAGGTGCAACAAAGTTAGCAAAGAGGGTCGATGACACCGATCATGACTGAGGAGCGTGAATTTCTGCAGCGTTGCTGTTTCGCGAATCCTTGGCAACCTTGAAAAATGGTGGTGGCATGCGCTGGTGGTAGCATGCACATCGTCTGTTCTTGGATAGAAACGAAGCCATATGTATTGCAGCTTAGAAGCCTCACTCAACGCTGACGCTTTTGATCCGAGCAATTCGCGTCACGGAGGTCACTGGTTGCCATGGGCACCGAACAGCGGGTGAATGACACTGGATGGCAAGCTTGCAGAGCGGCACTGTAAATACCGTTCTACCGGCTCCTACCCTCTTATACCTAGTAGAATCACCACGCAATGCTGAAGGATATGTGTGACAGGTATGTGGTTATGTCGGCTTTTATTATTCTTATTTTGAAGCTTCCTTTTAAACCGATATTTTTTACGAAGAATTGAAATGAAGCAACCGGAGAGGTACAGCTTCTAGTCATCTGCAGTTAGAACCTATTTGAGCCTACCTGCCTTTAGTTGGTCAGCGAGGTCCGTTGCAAAATAAGTAAATAAATAAATAAATAAATAAGTAAGTAAGAAAAAATGCACTACGAAACATTCCTTTAGTTGTGACTCAAGCCAAGTAATCTTAATTCGAATAGGCTAAAACTTGAAAAAGCGCGCCTAGGACACAATTTTCCTAACAGATACAGAACTAGTGGCCGATGCTTTTTTCCCTAAACATAATTTTAAATACTTTTCGGGCACAGGTGCCGCCCAACTTGACGAGCTCTCCATCGACGCGCTGATAAACTCGCACGCATAAACGCGGCGATCTTCATATCTTCAGGTGGTCGTATACTTCAGTCCACATCTCTCTCACGCTGAAGCGGCTGAGCCGATAATGCAAGACTTACACGAAATGAAGGAGCCATTCTGTCAGTTCCTTCTTCCTCTTTTCCTTCTTCTTAGTCCCCCTCCTCCTCCCTTCCTTTTCTTGTCTTCAATGCAGCGGCTCTGGCCGTCTTGTCTTGGATGATTCAGAATTTTTAACTGACTCGATTAATCTCATAATTTGTGGGTAGTTTCAAAGTGAGGAAGCATTAAAAGGGGAAGGCGAAGGTTGAATGCATTATACGTACGGGTTGTATCCCGAATGGTTTCGTTTTAGACGTTACCTCCAATGCTTTTCTACAGCCTTCATCGGAGCTAGACCCGGACCTGACAATTCTGGCATTTAAAGAAAACAATACAGCCATAACTGCCGTGCCAATTGCGCGGTGTCAACACCGTATTATAGCGGCAACACACGCTCAACGAAAATTATGAAGTCAGTGCAGCAATAAATAACACTTGCCAGCGCAAAAAAAGAAAGGAAGGAAAAGCGCTTGCTAAACGGTGATGTATGCTTTATCGTGTGAGATTATTCACTTTCCCATTTCTGCCACTGTAGTTATTTCACCGTGTATTAACGCAATGGTAATTATCAGTTGGCGTGGCTGCAGGAATTCACGAGGCAATGAACCACTCGAGGTAAGAGAGTCGGCAGTAAAAAAGACAAACCTGTGTAAAAAAAGGCAAGAACGGAAAAGAAGCACGATGGAGGCAACCGACAGTGTGAGTTGGTCGAGCTGAGGTGGTCTGCCTGTGGAATTATACCACACCATTTCACGTCAAACTGCCGAAGAACACCACAGTTACAGTCTTGGCAATAAGAAATTTACGGGCAGTGGTTGCCTAAAACATGGAAATGAAGAAAATATTCTTAGAGAATGGAGAAAAACAGGCGAAAAAAAAAAATCTGGCAGACGCTTCTGCTTTCATGCGCAGAAGAAGCCTTCGCCGGCGAAACGCGCAGTTTCGCATGGAATAAAGACTCTGCCGCCGATAGTGTAAACGACTTCTTCATTCGAAGACTATTCACGAACACTGTCTTTATTTTTCACGTTTTTTTATGGATGACTTCGGAGTTGCTTTTTGTGTGCGTATGTATGTTAGCTTCGTTCCGCACACTCTGATTTTTAGCAACTGCTCGGACGCGAGCGCGAATATATGCGTTTCTGAAATGGCTCGTTCGCGGCGCCGCCTATTCGAAGTATATTTTATGCTGCGTTTACATAAACTGTGATATAACCCTTCTTTTTTGTTGCCGCTTTCTGTGGGGCATAACGGCTTTTCGTTAGTTTCTTCCTGTTTCGCAAGAGCCATCGGCTTATGCTTCGACACAATAGCACTGCATGCGAAAGTGTTCGCATATTATTCTTGCGAACGCTGAAATGTATTTCCGGTCACACCCGGGAAGCTCTGCATAGAAATCCTCTCCGCTCTACACTGGGCGCATATTTCAGCTAAAATGCTCATCTCGAGCCATAAAGGACGTCTGGACAATTTTACGGCACCCCTGAAAAGAGATTGCGTCTTTTCAGGCATAGCCACGCTACCCGAGGTTCTCTACGTTGCCTTTTTAAGCTAGCCATTGCCTTGCCTGTCTTTATGACTGTCGAGAAATACGCGTTGTCGATGCTTTTGCATTGTCTTGCTCTTATTCCCATATTCTCCACTGCTTCCTTCCTCTTTTTTCCTTTTTGTTAATTTTGGGCGAATATGCGTCGTTGTGCATTTAGAATCTCGTCGGTGTACGCGGATTTTGCGATCTGCTCGGCTGAATATGAGGCCAGTCAAGCTTCATGGATCTCTATATTTGCTCGTCACATCAACTCGAATATCTTACGAGTAGCATTCGTCATTAACACTTAAACTTGAAAGGAGCTGAAGAAAGAGGGCGTAATGTACTTCCTAAAGTCATTTTCAAGCAGGAAAGAGTCAGTATTAAGGTACTTTTCGGCATGGTAAGGAAGAGAGAGTTAGATAATTATAACTCGTGAATCTTGTGATACTAACGCGCAGATATTACATGGGAACTGTAGAGATCGTGCATGATCGTTAATCGCTTTTATGAATACAATTTGGATACATTATTGCAGGCAATCACAGTTCTTTCTTTAATTTCGTTGTGAACTGGAAAATAATAACGAGATACTATGAGTGTCAGACGGTGCGGTCAGACCAGCCTTGGATCATCATTTGAGTAGTTGAAGTTGACTGCAGAGAAGCCTCAAATTGCTTACTTGCGACAAAAATGAGTTCTTAAGCTCAAGGCGTGATCTGCCCAACTGTCTCGGAAACTTTTCCAACGGTAAGCTTCAGAAACTACGCGTAACGTTGCTCATAAATGCCTGAAAACAGAGGCGTACGTGACCGTTGCCCAGCAAATTGCGGGATTTGGGTGAGCCTAGTCGGAGGCGCAAGAATATTTCTTGTGCCTGCTAATCAACGGAAACGTACATTTAACTATGCATTAGTTCTCTTCTTCCTTTTGTTTGTAACGTTGCACTTTCTTTTTTTCCCTGTATTTTTTAATCTTCTCTTGTTTTATTATCTTTCCTGCCCCTTGTCCCATCCCCGTGCGCTGAATACCCAACAGGACGCTTCATCTGGTCAATCTCTTTTCCTTGAACCTCTTGTTTTCCTTCCTTCTTTCCTTCCTTCCTGCAGGGCACGTCGAATCTTATTTTCATTGCAACTGGAAACGTGATCACAAGAATTTCGGACAGGCTCGAACGACCTGAGGAAAGGGCAAATCACGCACCTATGAGAAACAAAAGCGTATAACAGGAGAGACGCGTATAGGAAAGGAACACATAGGACGTACGTACGGGCATGTGCATGGTATTTTCGGCTGCGTAAAAAAAAAGAAAACCGTAGATGTGCGCCTCCGTTTTTTTCCTTTTGCCCCTCATGCAATGTGGCTCCGCTTCAAAGAACACGCTGCTTTCCCTCGGGCTCACCTCTGTTCGCTCGTCTTGACTGGCACAGCGTGCAAGGTTGATTAGGCAGCGTTGGACCGCTGCTAAAGCTTCTGCTTTTCGCGGCTTCGCTTCTCGTATTCGCGATGATTAACCCTGACGTGTCGTACACGGAAAGCGGACGCCAGAAACTAATTTCCGCACGCTGTCGCAAATTACGAGCACTGGAAAGAAAGGGGACGCGGCAAGTCTATTTCGCCGTCAGCCTTGCTCTTCGTCTCCTCGATGCGCCGAAAATGAGAGTGCATGCGCGTTCAGAAACCAAGATTATAAAGCACGGTGTCGCAGTCCTCTTGGAACATGCACACCCCGCCTGACAGGAATCGCGAAGCTTCGTTCCAAATTACAACCACTGCCACGTAATTGCGAACTCGCGTGACACGAAGAATTGCGGGTTCAATCCGTGGGCCACGTATGGAGAGGGGTCCCGGCGACGAATACCGCAAGCGCGAAGACACGCCGCGAGATCGCTGCTCACAGCGTGATTTGGCGCTGCTGTACCACGTGACGTTCTGTTTGCGGATTAAATCACCGGTTCGGTCTGTCGAGCGGATCTGCCTTAATCAGCTGCCGAACTGAACAAGATATTTGCCTGCGGATAATGCATTATAGCTTGCCACTGGCCCTGTAGCCAGGAATATATTACTGGGCAACGACCTCCCAGCAGATAGTGCACACAGCAGCCATAAACATTTATAACTGACGGACATGCAAATGTGATGTTACTTCGGCTCGTGATTTTGACTCCAGCTTCTACCACGCTGCCTGTCCATGATATATATATATATATATATATATATATATATATATATATGTATATATATATATATATATATATATATATATCTGATTGGCTGGCTACCCTGCACTGGAGGAAGGGTACGGGGAAATGGAAGACGGAAAGAACAGCGGAGAAAAAGCAAGGCAAATACAAATAAATAGAGGAGGTTAGGAACATCCGTCAGAACTAGAGTCTCTCTATTAGGCCACTCGAACGCAAAAATTTCCCTGAGTGTCTGCTGGTGTGACGAGTGTACAGTTCGGCGTTGCAGGACTGGCTGCTCCGATAGCGGCCTGTCGTCAAGACGCGACAGCGCTGAAGCCAGCCCACGAAACTTCTGTAGCTTGCGAGTTTCCACATAACTGACTTGCCGCATTCAGTATCCCTGTGCTTACAGTTTCCGATTGACTCAGGCTCGTTCTGCGCGACCTGCTGGTCTCAAGGTTTGCTCACATGGTATAGGGACCGCCCCGGAAAGACGATGATCGCGGGTGCGATTCTCAGAAGAGAACAAATTTTTCTGCAAAGGCTTAGCTTTTTTTTTTCTGACAGCCTCGCATGATTGTGTTTTTGTAGCTTCGTGATACAGTCCGCTTGATGAGAATATCGTTCTTTCATCAGATGTAGTGACAAAGTGGCCGGACTCCTAGATTGAGGATGCACACGAGAAAGCACCGTTCGCCGTGCGAATCCGCCACTGAAGGAGTCTGTAGATGTCACTGTTGTAGGATAATAAAAAACAAGCTAACAATCCAGTAAAGAACTAGCTATTATGGATGAGTATAAAGTGAGGCACGAGAGATAACTTGACGGAGCAGTGCACGCTAGAATGTCGTACATGAAAGGACGCAAAGAGGAAAGGCTATGCTTGGCGCAGAAAATCAAGGCAGTGTGCACAGGCATTCTTCATGCATAGGCCTCAGGTAGGAGGACAAAAAAAAAAACTAATTCTGTAAACGGGTATTCCTCTCCACTCATATCTGCTTCCACGTGTCGGTATTTCTCAGGTGAATTTGCCGTTTCTCTTGCGAGATTTACGTTATTTTCTCTTTTTTCTTTATTGATCAGTGAAATTGAAGATTGCACTCGCCTATGCGCCCTTTTCCCGGCAATACTCGTCTGAAGCGTTGGAGCCTGGGAAGCGTCGGCGTTCCTAATTTTCGGTCACTTCTCTTATCTAGGAGGGTAATTTAATAACAGGGAGCTAGAATGAGAAACCGCAGCTGTGTTGCTAGAGTTTAGAGGTCTGAGGGGCAAGTGGTCGCTTTTTGTGCAAAAAATGTGATGTGGCTCCATTTTGGCCCTTTCTTACAGTTTGGCACGTGAACTCTACGCGGCAGCACGAAACGGCGTTGTCTTGCCTCTTGCTGGCGGTGAAGCGGGACTATGAAAACTCATAGCTTGTGAGCCTGGGATGACTTGATGCCCGGCATGCCTTATGCGTATAATGCCAGCAGTATGAGGATGAGACTGCGAAGTGGACCGATTTTTCTGGATTATTTGATCCCTTGGCCCTTTCAGCTGTCTGACTTTCCCGTAAACCGCTTCCCAAGTACTGGGTAGTCAGCTGGTATTTACACTGCCTAACCTCCCTGTCTTTCCCCCTTCTTATTCTTCTCCTTCCAACTGGACAACCACCTACAGAGCCTGTCGGCTCTGACATATTCTCATATAGGGAGCCGTCTAAAAGGCTGTTGTGATAGGCAAATTTCAATTATACATTGAGTACACGCGAGCATAGCTGATTATATATATGTGCGCGGTGCCGGCATGCACTCCGCTTAGTGTTCTTGATAAAAGCTGATGTCATCGGGACATGGAAGCGCAGTCGTTTCTAATGTCCGGTGGCGCTACTATAGTGGCAGTCACCAGGACACTTGGCTACCTGCATATGGACCAAAGGCAATACTTATGTTTTATATTGCGTACCGCCATCACAATAACATTATATTCAATCCAACGTTTCTTGAAGTACTCATAGCGCCGAAGAAGTATTGAAAGCGGTAACCGCACGTTAATTTTCCCCAATCGCCGCGCTCTAGGCTGTGTCTTGCTCTAGAGTGATTTCTCGGAGAGCGTACGTTCGATGTTTCGTTCAAGACGAGTTCTGGCTTTTCAGCTTTTCTAGAGTGGTAGAACGTGGCAGCCACACTATGTTTAAATGAACGCAACGTGCGTTAAGTCACACTCCCAAATTAAGCTACGCTAATAAATGCTTTATTGTGGACTCGGTATAGAAAATTGTGGGGAAAAAATTATTCGGCGGCATATACTTATATAAACGCACCGGGGCGCTTGCTTAACCGTCCGAAAACGAGTTCTTCTTCATAAGCGCCTTACGAAACGCGTGATTAGTGTCAGTGTTACGATCAGTATTGCATTTAACCTCCCCGGTCAACAGCCTGTTATCTACTAAGTGAGCGTGTACAAAAGTGTGGTAATAATGGTATTATCTTAATAGCAGTGACTGCATATTCTGGGGGTCGTTATTCACCTCTGAGCGGAGTTTATGATGAAATTTCAGAGCATAATCTTTCGCAGATTGCTTTCGCAAGAAGTGGCGTGCCATTAACGTCGAAGAAGACACAAATCTAAAGGTCCCAGTCGACAACCTGTTAGCTATTAAATTACAGTGAACAAAACCAAGAAGATAACGTCATTATCGTAATTACAATGACTGTATATTCTGGAATGCCGTTATTAACCTTTGAAGAGACTTTGTGTCGAAATTTCACAGCATCAGCTTTAGCCCGTCGCTTTCGCAAAGAATGACGTGCAAGTGGCGAGGAAAAAATACAGAACGTCAAAGTTCAGGCACCATTTTAACCACCGGAGAGCACGAAGTTTTCCCGTGTTGAATTGAAGAAGTTTGTTCGAAGCGAATTCTCGGATGTGCGGCACTGCATTCCCTTCGCGTTCTTCTTAAAATCATGTGACAAGGATATGTCACCCTATATTGTGAACGATACAGTGGTATTTGCAACAGGATCAAAGGTGCGTAGAATAATGCTTCCTGGCCCTCCATTACCATTAAATTGTGTTAGGAGAAAGTGGAGAGGAGGTTTCACGCTGTCGATCGTTGAATAAAATACGACGATGACCACGTGCGAGATGACGACCGCTTATGCATGCAGAATACTTCAAAATCTTCGTGCACTTTACGCTGTTCAGATTTGCTGATCGAGAGCGCAAGACAACAGAAAGTATTATGCGAGGACGCTGAGTAATCACTTGCACGAGTTGACCTATATTACAGGAGTGATTTGAGAGAATGAACTGGCACACCGTAGAGTTAGCCTAAACGAGAAAAAATGCGTTTAAGACACAAGTGTTTCAAGATGTGCACGAAGGAGTAAAGGAATACTCTCATCTGCACAGCGCGCAAAAATAAATAAATAAGTGGCTGAGGCAAAAAAAAAAGAAGAAAGCGAGGATGTGATAGGATTGAGTAATGCTACTTTAGGGGAACGAGTGGGAATGTCTTCACGCGTCGTCATCACGAAGAGCAAAAGAATGTCAGTGGGAAATTGAGCGCACCGCGTGCCCTTATTATTTCGTGCCCTGAAGCACCTCGAAGCTCATTCGAAGTAAGTTTCTGTCTTTTTTTTACTGCATTGATTTTTTTACGAAACATAAGATTTTCTTTCGCTCTCTCACTTTTTTTTTCCTCGTACATTGTGCGTGCTTAAACGGGTGAAAGCAACGATCCCGACCAAAAAGCGATGGCGACATCAGCTCAGCTGACGCGTAAAAAACCCCGTTAAGGGACAGCCTTTAGAAACAACCAGCCCAGGAACAACTTTTAGAAAAAGAGGCTGGATAAATTACGTCACAAGAGACATTGCCTGGCTCAAATCTCATTTGCCAAGCCGACGGACTGTTGCTATATCCTTCATCCTATAAGCTACATTGGGCAAGACTACCAGGCTGATTTCTTGGTTTACCGACCCATACCGTATATCGCAGGAAGGAAGGAAGGAAGGAAGGAAGGAAAAAGTGGAGAAGGAAAGGGAGGGAGGTTTACCAGTTTACGTTAACCGCTTTGCTACCCTACACGTGGGAGCGGGATGGGGAGATGAAAGATGGGGAAAGGAGAGAGAGAGCACATAGCACAGCACACGCATCGTCCGTTAGAGTCCATTACTCTTGCGTGGTAAGTGATATCACTGTCACAGCCGCTTGTCCAATCCCGTCTCTTTCAAGAACCGAAGTAGTCCCGTCGTCACCTTCAGCTGCGATGTCTTCGGTCGGCGGCATGTGAAAATCGTTTCGAGAGACAATGCTCTAGTGTCAAGGTGTGCTAGAACGGATGCCGGGGACTGTCGCTGAACATTATATTCACGACAGTCGCACAGAATGTGCTCCAGCGTCTCCTCGCAAAGGCAGGCATAGCAGAGAGCGTTGTCGGCCATTCCAATGCGTAATGAGTAAGATTTCGTGAAAGCCAACCCTAGCCATAAGCGATAAAGCAGAGTCGCCTCTCTTCGGCGGAGTCCAGTTGGCATACAGAGGTGCATCAAAGAGGGCAGGTGGTATTGACGGTTGCTCCAGTTGGTCTGGCTGTTTGGTGTGCACCATAGAGAGAGCGTGATCTCCTGTGCACGTATATCGCAGTAGTTTCAATCCCCTCTCTCCCTGTGTAAGGTAGCAAACCGGACGCTCGTCTAGTCGACCTCCCTGCCTTTCCTTTTTTCTCTTTTTTCTCTCTTGGCGCGAAGCTGAGCTTCCTTTGGTCGCAACCATTGCTGAGTAACTTGGGTGAACCAGTTAAGTTGAAAAACCTCGAGAAGAAACAGCATATTTAGTTCGACTTCAACTACCGTTTAAGCGTGACGCATAGAAAGCAGCAGTGAATGCTTTCTCTCGCCCAGGTTCTCAAACATTGTTTCGATGTTGTTGCACGTTATATTAGCCCGCGGTTGCTAGTTGCTGTTTACATTTACAAAAGGCCATCATTTGTCTTGCTGTACGTGCTGCTACACGCTTTCAGTAATATCATGAATTTATAACTCTTTGGGAGAGTGGTGAAGCTATAGGCTTTGATTGGGCTGCGGAGAGTTAACAGGCAGGGAAAATGTGTGATATGAAAAAAAGAAAAGAATCGGAGTAGTTGCGATTACAGTATCACCAATCTGCGAACGTCTTCAGGTTTGCAGAAATCCTATTAATCGGATGTGTAGTGTCGCCACTGAGTACGTAAATGGGACATCATCTCGTTCCATACACTTGGAATTGAGTATGTCCGAAATGCCATGTTTATCAGGCATGGACTCTTTGATCTTGGGCGGAGAAAGGTGCATACGAGAAAAAATAATAGCGATGACAACTGGCGCCTGCATTTCAGGATGAGGGGAAAGAAAACACAAAAGCTCTGCTGCACTTTCCTGAAATCAGAAAACCGCTTGTGACACAGACAAACGCTTCAGATTGTGTACGTGCGTGCTTTACCTCTCTTTCTCCTCTTCCAATCATGATTTCTGCCTTTTTGTCTGCCAATTCTACGTATAAGGCAGGCGACTCTACTTAGCATGGTTACCATCTCTACCTGTCCCTTGTCAGTACTCTCTCTCTTTCTCTCTCGTATTGCAAGGTGTTTCTAAACTGGGTGTAAAATGTAACTTGCCTACTTCGGCTCTTGCTTCTATCGAATGTCAGGTATCGGTGAAGGGAATCCTATAACATATGTTGGAATGAAGCACGCGAACAAACAGAGAAGCGTCTGAATGGTACGAAGGATGAATGCTGTATACAAAGAAATAAATATAGGTTGCACGTGGTTGATGTAGATGTAGGAAAGAGCGTGCAACAAAGCACAACTTCCGACCTTAGAGTTGTGAAAATAGGGCAACGAGAGCAAGTATCAAATACGTAAGCACAATTGAGTTTGGGACAAGAAGAGTTAGTTGGAACAGGGGAGTGAAGAGAAAGTGTCCTGAGGAATGAATGAGGCGGAAATAAGGACAGCGGGCTGCGAGAAAATGCGAGAATAACGTGAACATAAGTGCAAGCGTCGGAATACGGGAAGGAAATAGCAGAATAAAGCGAAGCAAACCACGTGTGAAGTGAGAAAGTGTCGGGTGCACTGGAACAACAGATGAAAAAGGTGATAAGTGTGGTGCGTGTTGTTTATGATTACGGTGTTGAAGTGGGCACAGAAATGACCGTGCCACCGCCATGCGAAACCCGCACCGCATTTGCGGCAAAACTGGCAAGGTGCTCCCTTCGGACGCAGTGAAGCAATTCAAATACGCTGCTGGACCAACGTCAGGGTCATAAAATTTTACCAGTAAATCGTTGAAACTACCGACTGCACCACTTTTTCGAATGGGGCTTCTAAGAAAATAAGTTCAGCACAAATCCATAATGCCTTCCGCTGCAATCGTTCTTATTTCTTGCTTTTCGAGCGTTTGTTCTTGCGTACTTCGTTGCTTTGTAAAAATTCAATCGTGTTTACTTAGATATTACTCAAAAACGTCCACTTTACGAGCGCTTGCAACAGTTGGACAATAAATTCTTTGTTAAATTTTTATTTTGTTCATCCTACCCTTTCTTAAAGAAGCGACTTCAAACATCTAGCCCATGGTTTCACAAGTGTCAGTGGCAGCTGCGATTGAAAGGTTTTGTCATAGAATGTAATAATCTTTCATTTTAAGTTAGAATGAACTTTTGCTGCAAATTCCCCCTAAAGTTAGATGCGAAACTAGTGAAATTGAAACTTATTGTGCTCGCTTTCGATGTCTGCATTTTATTACGAATATTTTGTATAAGCAGGCATACCTAGCAAAGTGGTTCTGTGTTTTCCCTAGTTGGCTTTTCTTTCCAAGCAAGAAAACTTGAGGTTTCAAATGTAGACGAAGAGTTCCATCCTCTTTAATATTATCCTCGAAAACGTTAGGTATATTCATTTCTTGTCTAAGGAGCCATGAGTAGTACTCCATCGTATAGGCATTGTTTTGTTCCGTAAACATGATATAAAAATGTAAAGATATGCCAGTGTGAACTCTAGTTCCAAAAAGCAAGTTCATGCGAAGGATTGCGTGCTTGGAGCACAGTGAGAATAGTGTGACTATAACTTGTTATCAGTTCGCGATGCTAAATGATCGTAGTGGGCCCAAGTCAGCACATAATACCCGCACGCGATCTCCTATTATGCCGCATGATGTGGCTTATTAAGCAGTGACATCTTACTCTTGACAATTACTAAGCACAAAAATAAACCTACCCAGGTGTGTTAAGGCCTTAATTTTACACTTTAGTGTAACATTTCAAGCATACTTTTATTGCCTAAGCGTACACTCTCGTAAAAAAGACCTCCTACAAAGCTGGCGGTGATAGCAAGTGCCATCTGTATGACCGGGAAAAGGGCTTCATAGTTGCAGTGCGTGTACGGCATTCTGCAATGGTAAAATGCGGTACAATAGGTAAATAATATATATATATATATATATATATATATATATATATATATATATATATATATATATATATGTATATATATAAGATACGTAACGTTTATTTACTCCACTGGTAGAAAGACGTGTTCTAACATGTACAGAATAGCACTGCAGGTTAAGTTAAGCTGGCAGCAATGCAGGGCGTCTTTCAATCGTTTTTATGCGTTAAACAAGTGCTGACTGGGCTCCGGAAATACACTAGGAATACATTGAAAATAGAAGCTACTTAACTGGCGTGATATTTATTGCGACGTAGCTACTAGATCGATTTCATTATTCGGGCCCAATAAATAGTTGGTTTGCCCGGCAAGATCCTTGACAAAGCCTTTAAACATGGTGAATGCGAAAATGGGGCTAATTTTGCAAAGCATTTTGCTCGCAGGAAGATTGGACGGCGACCTTGCTAGCTGCTTTAACGCATTCGAACCTTTTTATGAATACGGACACTGGACTTCATTCTGATGGCACTCATCCAGACCTCCCGAAATGTCACATAACTAAAAATGAAAAGCCATCGAAAGTGGTGAGCCATGTGGATGGCGATACATTCCACCAGTGACCAGATCCCAAATTTTTATGTTTCTCGCTATCTCTACCGACCTCTGCTGCTGCTAAGACGACTAGCTTGGACCGACTAGTCTAGAACAGGGCCAGAGCAGGGTTGATTCTACTTATAGCTGTATGGTACCCAGTGGCCTCCGTTATTAATGAGCACGCTCTTTTTTCGTTATAGATTACCCGTCAATGGAATTGCACGAGACATTCGAAGAATTTCGTTTTCGTATTTTCAATCTCTCAATTTGGCAGGGAGTGCTGAACTTTCTTTCAGCCTGCAATTCCTTGTGGGGTTACTTCAACGAGCGTTCGGTCGATACCTCTCACACTTTAATAATATGCAAATGTAATCTTTGCACTGCTCTTTCAGAGAGAATCGAATTGGGACGTCGTTCTGGAACGTTAGGTGGTGTTGCGCAAGAAAGTCGCAAGAGGGCGTTAAATCCAGTTTTTGGTCTGTCCTTGTCGTTCTTTTGAGGCAAACGAAGCGAAGATGCAGAAAAACTGCATTAGCGTACGGATCGCATTATATAAGCTAAGGGCTAGGATAAAGTGACTCGTGCATTTCAAAAAGAAGGCACGCTACGGTGGACTTCGCATAAATTTGTTTAAGCTTACTATACTATTCGAAATATGCTGTGTCCTTTCTTAGGTGAAACGTTATTTGCTTATTCAAGTTGATCAGAATAAAGATATAAAGAACGCTTTAGTTTGTACGCAAGTTATTGTCAGATACACGCCAGATGCAGAGTACGAAAACAAGCTGGTTTGTGCTAAATCGGCGATGACAAGCGTCTCCGTGCCTATGTGACTTATGATAGTGAATCCCTAGCAGGTTCGCTAAAAAAACCTGCAGAAGTTATGCGGCCTACATCTTAAACGACACACGATAAGTCCCTATTGTGAGCTGCGGCTCGTTAGGACCTAGCGCCGCATGAAATCTTAACGATCACAGATATGATGGAGGTGCAGAAAAACATACCGTTAAAATCCATATGGCACCACCAGCACTACCAAGCAGTTGCACGGCTGTTTCAAGGGCTACGACACGAATTATCTGAAATACGCATTCTATATTTTGACCATGGTCGACCAAGCTATAAGCCAAGCTATAAGTCTCAACTTGTGATAGGCCCTCCATGTAATGCACAGATTGTAGCAGAAGACGCGCCACGGTACCCTGCACGGGTCACTGTTGATAGCGTCAGGCTCGCAAGGCTGAATAACCTTTAAAAAAAAACGCCACCCAGTTGTTCCCTGTCGTCACCAGAGATACAGTGAAGTGCGTGCCCGTAAGGACGAGGCCAGGCGACACTCCTGAAGACCACTTCGAGGGCTTCATCAGCTGGCGCTGCCTCTGGGCTGCAAGTTCCGGGTCGTGCCGCGAGCTACGTGCCGTGCTACGAGTTAGTGCCGTGTTGCAGGGACGTTTATTGAATTGCTCTTCTGTCTTAGTGAGCCTTACGTTCAGCCTGCTATGTCTTGGCGCTCTTGTATCTCTTGCCTCTCCGACTATCACCTTTAATTTCATTCGCATTATTGCACAAGCACGAGGTAGCTGGCCGGTGTTCTTGTTGTTGTTATTGTGGCCTCGCATTGGCTAACTTTACTCTCTATCCCTTTCTTCTTCCTCTGGTTCTTGATCCCGTAATTTTCATTGTTACCACTATTTGTGGTACATACTAGCGCTGTTGCCCAGAAGTATATTTTTCTAATTTATTTCGGCGATTCTGCACTTCATTTTCAGATGTTTAAGAAAAGTGTTGACTTTGTGATAATAGTGGGAGTTTAACTCACTATATTATTTGATCATAATTTATCATCCTCCTGTATCTACTTGCTTCAATTTACACCAATGCCGAGTAGCATGCTAAATAAACTCTCCGTTGGCTAACCTCGCCGCCTCTTTTCTAATAAAATATTCTCTCTTTTGTCAAATTATTGGCTATTTCATGCCAGGAAATTAAAAGCGATGAATGTTAGCTTTTTCTCTGCCTCTAAAATTGCAGCAGATACACTGAGTTGCTTCCGTGTGCCTGTACTGTGTCTGTGCTGCTCTTCACTAGCCAAGCTTTTACAACAAATATTCCTTCCAGAAGCAGTAGACAGATCCCACTGGTTCTGCCAAGCTGTGCTATCTCAAGTGAGTTTAATCTGTATGTGTGTGCGAAACCTCCTATGTTTGTCGAAGGTCTCTTACCCTACGCGCAAAATATCTTATTCGGACACTTATGTGCCCTTCACGATAACCTGGAGCTCAAGGGCTGACCGATTTTGTAGTGAATGAGGACAAAGAAAAACAATGCCCGAGAATTGAATTACGCCTGCCAAACTTATGCTGCAAAAACCTTGCAAGACTTAGCGTTGCTACCTTGACGAGCTAATTGACTTTCCCGCAGATGAGGTGTAACCGCCGTAGAACCGGCTCACAGTTCTTGGAAAACATGTGGTAGCGCACGACCGTACCAGTAACTTAGAGTTGCCGGAACAATTCGTAGTTTGATAGAAAGTGCATCAACCTAGCCATAGCCTTTTCTCATTTACCCTGTGGGAACATAATAAAGCGTGGAAGAAAAGCACGTACTGCGGATGAATAAAGCATTTCACGGCGTCACTATCTGACGGCTGCCTGTTACGCCCCCGCCACTCCGCCGCCATTCTATTCTCCAAATGACGACAGCGCGCTCATCGGCGCTCATTGAGAGTCGTACTCGTGGGTGGGTTTGTGCCTCAGTAAGTCTGAATGAGCAAACATATGAGTGAGTTCGCCGACCTATGCATGCATGGCCATAAGTACGCCCTACAGCCAGCAATGTGGCGAGCTTGGAATACATTCCCTGACAAACTGGCATCGGTGTTCGAGCGTGGTGAGCAGGATCTGTTGAATTGTGCAAACAGCCGCCTCTCAGAGTTTGGTAAGCCCTTGGAACATTCACGAATTGCGATACCCAGCTATTTTTGTTATGCTGACGTCACACCTAGAATCTGAGAGGAGAATGCTAACGAAGTCAGCGCACGGAGCTAAATAAAGTAGCTCGCTATTTTCCGTTGCTAAGGTCAAAAAAGCTTGAAACCAGAGGAATGCTTCCGAATATTTTAAGCTAGAGTGCATTCTGACACCTAGGAGCCGTTCTTGCCACAAGCCGAGCTGATTCAATAGACCTGTATTACAGCTAGCATCGCTGCAACACCATCGCTGCAAGGTACACCATTAGCCGATGTCTTTAATCGGCCTAAACAACAGCTATCACTGGAAGCACGTACCTTCAGTCGTGGTTTCTGAGTCCGGTTGCCCTAACAAACCAGCTGAACCTTTATAAATACGAGGGAGGGTGTCGGGGTGGTTATCTAAGAACCACGTGAACCATACGATAGTGCCTCCAACTCCTTATTTCGCCGTCGTTTAATAAGGTACCGGCAAAATTCACTATGCAACTCGCTTTAGCACTGTGCACACGGTCATCTTGAACATAAGTACTTTGGAAAAGCGACCTAGACAACTAGCTTTGTGACGCCAGCAGGACAGCGGGCGCGCGAACACGTGCTTTGAGATTCGTGTCATCGGTGTTTTGAAAACATATCGCTCCCTGGCGAGTAAATTTCAAAAATATAGGACCCGGAAAGCAAGGACTAAGCTCCACGTGGCACCAGAATGGCTGGGCAAGCTCTGATATTTAACTTCACGCTAGCAGACGGTTTCAGTCATCCACAGAGCTCGCGCTGTAGTGAATATAATACGACGCGTCGCATTAGTGCGTGCACGTGCTTAAGACTTAGCAGGTAGAACAAAGGAAAGTTTAGATCAAAGCTGCCCTCTGCAACGGCGACAGCAGTAGGATAATTCATTCTTAAGCCGAGTCTGGTGCCTTATAACGCTGCAATTCCCACTGCTTAATGACGACGCTACTTCGAAGTCTAATATCGCCGGTAATTAATTTACATAAGGAGGAAGCTTCGCCTAAGGTGTGCTGACTGGAGCGGCATTAGAGGGCACGTACATTGAATAGAGAGCCGATTAAGCAGAGACGAGGCCATATTGTGATCAAAGTTTTGGCATGGGCCTATGTTAGCACGTAAGTTAACTCAACGTTACAAGGCACAGGAGACACGATCTAGCGAGAATGAGGAAGTTCACGACGTCTTAGTCCGATGCTTTCATATATTAGGTAGCATACAACCTGAAATGGTTACTTACTTTAAGTGCGTTATTATTATTATTATTATTATTATTATTATTATTATTATTATTATTATTATTATTATTATTATTATTATTATTATTATTATTATTATTATTATTATTATTATTATTAAGTGCGTTATTATATTATTTAAATTTAAAAGCAAATAACCAAAAACAATTTTGTGACACTTGCATGTCCTTATAAATAATGTTTACTGCCGAGGTACCAAGCTCTAAGTATGCAACTTCAATTTTCTGATATTTCTATAGATTAAAAAAATGTTTAAGAATTAAGGGGGCAAATCATCGCTTCATTCAGAGCATTTGCTAGACATATTTCTTTTTGAATGCCATAAAATTAACTGACATATGCTCTAGGGATTGCATGCATTTGAAAGGGGAAGAGCTTAGCAAAAACTTCCTCTTGAGGCAAACGAAGCCGAGACCTACGAATGACCTGTACCGGAAAAAACGCCTTTGAAGACGTTCACTTCCGTTTCAAAAATGCTGTAGGCTTTCACATCAGCGTGTTGTACCGCTAAATCAAATTTAACATATGGACAAACCTTTCTTAAAGAAGACCTTTGCTCTTTAGAACGCTGCAGTAGAGTTCACCGAGTTGCTACTACTTAGTGGAACAGCTGCAGCGTACCAATACCTAGCCTGAAGTATACGGACTATAAAATATTCCGTGCTCTAGAACATTCTTACAGATTCCCAGCAAGCATGTCGGAAGTACGCACAAGGCCGTATTTCCCCGATGGCTTATAAATTGCAACGCAAGAACCAACAAACCCTACTATTTCACCTAGTTTGGTCACCTGGGCATGTGTCGCTCCCTGGAAATGAGCGCGTTCATGTGATAGCCCACGGCCTCACCCTCCGCGCGCCGGTGGAAGGCCAGTAAAACCAAGACAAGGTGGAAAACATACCACTTACATACACGCATATAGTGCAACACTACAGACTATCCCGTAGAACGTTCCCTCCACCACACGTGCAGCTAAACCGTGCAGATGCAGCCGTTTAGCGCCAGCTCGAAACTAATACGCTCCCCAGCCTTGCTCTCCGCCACACTTTTAACCCCCCCCCCCTCTCCCAGTATCCCGACAAATGTCCTTTCTGTGGAGGACACCCAGACCTCTACCATTCCACGTGGGAATGCTCCAAAACACCCGTCCTTCCTACAATACCCAACGCCTCTCGATCCCAGTGGGAAGCCGCTCTTGCCAGCACAGCTTTGGACGACCAGCTATACCGGATTGACCGGGCCAGCCGTACATATCAGCAACAAATGGGGCTCTGGACTAAGAGCTTCACCCTCTGGGACTTCATTACCAAATAACGGATAAAGTTTTCTACTACTGCTATTTGGAGTTGGCTCTTCAGACTTTGGCCCTTATCCATCTATTCTGAACTTAACCACGCGGGTATAGGGTACGCATTCTCATTGTTCAGCACCTAGAGAGGCTATATTCTATTGTGGCCATACATACAAACCCTTCCCCGTCCTCCTCCTTGCACCCCGTGCGAGGCACTCATCATTACTGAACGTAAAGTACAGTACAGCCAGTGCTCTTCGATGCGCAGTGCGGCAGTGTGTGATTTAGTAGAGAGGCTATATTGACACCGTTAAGTTAGGCGATGCTGATAGTAGAAAGAAGGAATATATTCCTGAAGGGAAAATCGAATATATATTGGGCTTCAAAACCTGAATAATCAACCAATACCGATTTAAACGAAGGCTTCATAGATATATTTTTTAGACAAAAATGGATGCCACGGTTCAGGCAACCGGTGCCAGGCGCACTTTCAAAGCCAAGTAGGACAAGTTTATGGTTGGTGTCCAGCAAGCACCAAAACTGTTTCAATATGCATCGATCATGCATCTGTGATCTTTGTCGTCACAGCATCACACCCTCCCTGACTCCTTTCTCATCTCATTTCCTGGCTGTTCTCGTTGGCGACAGGTTACCATGACTCTCCTTCTTCTATGATCACTTCCTCCTCTTCCTGGCGCAAGTGAACTTTTTCCAGGGAACAACACAGTTCCACGTGAAACGAAAGGCTGGTTTGGCAAGGTATGTCCACTGCAAGGCTGCACATACCGCTAAATACTTCAGTCTCTGCGTTATCTCATCCTGTCGGGAACAATTATCCGCGGCAGACGCCCTAATGTGCCGAGCTTTTTTGTCGTGTTCCACCGCTAGAGCCCGCAGGCTTCCGCGTGAAAAGTGAAAACATAACTTGGCCGAATGCGCAGCGCCCACCCGCGTCGACTAATTAGATCGTAAAAAAAATAAATAAAATAAAATAAAAACTATCTGCGAATGCTTCCTGATGCAACTGCAACATTAAAGGTGAGGTTAGATCCCTTACGTTTCTTGCGCGAGTGACTCACTGTAAGGGATGTTCAAACGTTAGAAGCCTGATAGCAAGCCGGAACGACAAGTAGTGAATGTACCTGGCGTCAAGCTCCCATACACGCACGTGCACGCGCGAGGGTGCGTGAGAAGTGCGTGCTAACTGCGTGCGTGCGTGCGTGTATATGTGTGTATGTGTGTGTGCGCACGTGTGTTTGTGTGTGTGCGTGCGCGTGTGCATGCGTGCGTGCGAGCAATTCATTTCTCTTCGTGCCCTTTTATCCTTCTGACTGCGAGTGCTAGTCACTGGCCAGGTTGTCGTAAAATCGTGGATTACGCGGATGTCTTTAGGAACGCCTTATTCATAAAGTTATTTCTTTTATTTCTATAGATTTCTATTCTTAATCGAAGAGGCTCCTCGTCATCGTGTTTGTTTTCTTTCTTGTATATTGTATATTGTATTTTGTTTCTTTCATGAATGTTTTCTCTTCCATAAAAAAAATTATGGGGTTTTACGTGCCAAAACCACTTTCTGATTATGAGGCACGCCGTAGTGGAGGCCTCCGGAAATTTCGACCACCTGGGGATCTTTAACGTGCACCTAAATCTAAGTACACGGGTGTTTTCGCCTCCATCGAAATGCGGCCGCCATGGCCGGGATACGATCCCGCGACCTCGTGCTCAGTAGCCCAACACCATAGCCACTGAGCAACCGTGGCGGGTATCTCTTGCATAAGACTTCGGTAATACCGGCCTTTCAGCTGTCAAACATCCCATGTTACGTAACGAATAAGTAAGAACAACTTGAAGATATGGTTGCAACATCGCCCGCCAGTAATCTCTATTAAAATGCTCGTGGAAGAAAGCTGCAAGTTTTCTTATACATAAGATCATGTAAACTAAGGCGCGATAAATGGAACAGAACACACAACAGGAAAAAAAAAACGGATGCATTCGCAAGACAATGCATTACGCCAGTGCACAGAGAATCGCGATGTCTTAAGCCTGCGGAAAGGTAGAAAAATCACGGGTAGAAGAAAACATGGTGGATGGGAAAATTATGGTGAGAGAAACCGAGCGCAGGACACTGTAATTAGGAACAATACAAAAATAATAGAAAAGTAAAATGGAGATTGGCATAGACATACGAGGATAAAAGGCAATTGCGAAACTACGCTGTGGCAACGAGACCCACCGCAATACCGGGTCATCACAAAGCCACGCCGCATACATTTCCTCTGGTTGTCTTTGAAGCTTTGGCCTTGTGTCCCAATACACGCGGCCTGCATTCATTGCGGCATGTTCTTTTTTTTTCTTGCTCTGCATTCCACCTATATTCATTTCTAGTTTAGGCACACGCACACACCAAAGCTACATTATTAGAGTCTTGTCTATTTTTCTTACAGTAGTGACCATAGATACAGTGACCTTCACCCGTAAAGTCTACGCTCCGTAATTCACGTGGGAGAGCGCCGGGGCAAAGTCCGAAGTAAATGGTACGATGTTCGCTACCTCTATTCTAAACAAATAAAAATTGTGAGACAGCCAAGTTGCGAGAAAGCCCCCACAAAAAATGTAAGAATGCAAACAGTACTTTCAATTATGGTTCTGCAGATTGAAAGTGGTTGGAATGCAAAGCCTTTAGCTGAACTATTCAGAAATTCGTTTTCTTCCTCGTACAATGGCGCTGCAGGCTGATACGTAAACACTGATACTACAGCCTGCGAATTTGTGTGCAAGTTTTGGTGCAGCAGTTTTGAGCAGCGTTCATGTGACTTTTGCACTGCGAAAGAAAATTTTGTTTATTTATTCCTATGGTCCCTGAACTTTCCTTTTCAGCCGCAGCCGCATATCCGGATATAGAGCATTAAGACGTTGCATGTTTGCGAGACTTGGAATCTATGTACAACACTTTAGTGCCAGGGGATGTCGACATTGGAAATTTCAATCATGTATTGAAATCGGGCATTACCTTGAAGCTGTCAGTTGGTTTAGCCAATCGACACGGCTAGCTAGATTTATGCTACCTGTGCATACGTGATGAATCACAAGAGTCTTCAAAAAAGTTAGCGTTGTTGCTGTCTGTGTAAAATTTCAGGCCCAGAATTATCACAGGAAAAGCCTGAGTACGCATGCTTTTAGGCGTTTAGGTATAATTAATATGGATTGGCAGGACATGGCCACTGCGCTTTGTTTCACCTAAGGTCACAACGCGCTCGTGTCGTTCTCAAAACCACAAGTGATCGCTGCTAATAAAGTTAGGATTATTTAATCGACGACATTCTGCTCATGGCACTTTCTGTCATAAGAGCTTCATGAACAAGCACCGTTCAAACGGAGTAAAAATAAGAAGGCAGGAAAAGAAAACATTTTATGATGGCTGTACATACAGTGTAAACTTTTATCATATTCTCGAGAAGCTAAAAGCGTCCTTTGAAATGTGCTTTAAAGCTTATATTGTGCGATGAAAGCAAAAAAAAAAAAATTTTTTCTTTACTCATCACCACCTTCCCACTTACTACCAAGACTCTATACTTCTGTATTTGTCAGTAAGTTTAAAACTCATTTTTAATAGTTCTACGACTAATGTTCATGAAGGGAAACTTTGACTATTTCATTGAGTGATTGATTGGCCATGAATTCAATATTTAATGGATACACCGAAATATTGTTATATGAGCTGTGCTACTCTTTGCTGCTCTAGGAAATCGATAATAGCAACGAAACAAAGAAACAAGAAACTTGCTGACGTGCTAAGCAAGCTTCAGCCCAATTGTATCTAAAAAAGCAAACGCCAATTATAAAATGCCAGAGCGCAAGGCCGGTGGTTATAAAGTTGCTTCGACTATACATTGGAACTGTTCTACTGATTGTTCCTCTGCGCACTTAAGAACGCCATGCTGTATTGCACCTAACTAATATTCATCAGTGGTGCATATTTGTCGATAAACCTATTGGTACCGAGTTATTGATGCGCGTTGCGTCTTCAAGCAAGGTTTCATGTTACCCTTAATTTGAAATCATGGTGTGCAGCTCATTGACCAGATGAAGACAATGTGAATAAGAGGAAGAGTTAGAAAGGTGAGAATATAAATGACTGTGTTTACGTGTAAATATAAATAATTGATTGCGGGTTATTATGGGCCTCATCATCATCATTGCCATCATAATCATAATAATTATAATCATCTTATAAGCGTACTGCAGAATGATACCAGCGATCTTCAGCTGACTTCTGCTAGTTTTCGTAGAGCATATCCGTTCAGTTCTTGTTTCTTTGTTTTTAGCTCTGAGCACCACGCATACCCTGTTTAATGTCATCGTTTTTTGTCCTTATCCTTTCGAGCAGCTTGAACCACCTATTAATTCCTCTTCCGCATCTTATCTCCTTGTTTGTCTACTTGGCTTTCTATAACTCCTAAAGCGAAATATGCGTAAATAGATTCACAAGCTATACCGCCATGACGTATTAATCGGCTACAGTGGCCTATGTGCAATCTAGTGTTCGACATGGAAAATTGAAATTTACTGCTCTGTGCTTATTGCATAGCGTGAAAGAAGGTCACACAGAGAAAAAACGGCAGCATAATTAATTTACAGGCACGAACGGAAGCAGATTTACTAATACGAAGAAGACGCTTGCCTTGCAAAAGTGCCTTCTGTGGCACTGCCTGAAGCAGTGTGTTTTGTTCTCGGCCGGGCCACTTGCGCTTTATATTGATGTGCAGAACGCCTGCTTGGCTTCGAGGTCTTCTGTACACGCCCTCCCCTGGGATGGATTTCGTAAGGCGCCCTTGTAGATTACATTCCTGATGCTCTCCTGGTACGGAAACAGACTGCTGCGCAATGCATCTTGCTCACAATACAAATGATAGCTTGCGCAAGCTTGTGTTTTCTAAAAAACCTTAGGCGGGAAATGAAATAAAGAAAGGACTGAATGAAAAATAACCTGAGGGTGTTGTACAGTTCCTCGGAAGGGAAACAAAAATAACTTATAGAGAAACACCTTGTGCCATTGCATAGGACTTGGGGGGAGGGGGGGGAGACGGATTAAAGCAACAAAACGGAAAAACAAATTGTCTGGATCAACACGTTGTGATTCAGTGACGTTGAGTTGAATTTCTGGGTATTGGAGAAACGTTATTTGTTCGAGGATGAAGAAAGCACGCAAGAATTTCAGCTTATCGAGTTACGCTTTGCTGGCGCTGAATCCCCCCTCCCCCCTTCTTTTGTCGTTTGGCAATAGTATCAAGTTTTATTTCGCAATCTGGTTTTCACGTACGAAAGAACGTCGGAGGAATGATGCAAGGCGAAGTCAGCAATATGGCAACTGTAGCGAAGGTTCGTTTGAAAAGGGCACTGAACGCATGACATTTTAAAAAAAGTTACTGCGATACGTTAGTTGCAACGAAAACATACCACTCGATGCTCGCTTTTTATTTTTTCTCTTCTGAAGACTTGCCTGCCAAATTCGCCGAAATAGCTTAATAACAGGTGCCGGCCAGCAAACATGGAATGAAAACCAAGTGAACAGGGTTCGAATGTTCGTGGAGATTAATAAAAACATCGCAAAAAACGGCATAGTTATGTGGCATAGACGCTGCAAGCGAAGAAAACACAACTATCACTGCTTGTAGAATAACGGTTCGTCAACGTTGTTGGAAAGTTGATCACAATTTCATTCGGTATGACGGTATTCGGTATGATGAAACATATGTTACCTTTTTCAAGATACAACGCTTGACTCCTAAAAATATATATGTACTGTCAGCGAGGCCACATGCAAAGCAACGCACATGCATTCTTTAGCAGTCTAAATCAGAGGAAGGCATTTATCTTTCGTGCTTGTTAAATTGTTAGAAATATACTCGTCTTGCGTCATCAATGCCATCACGTGTTAAAGGAGCGTTGCAAACTGCGCGTGATGTCACCAAGCCTGTTTAAGCATTTCTCGTCCCTTCTTTTTTCTTTTAAATTGGTTTAAATTTTACGACTGCGTACTTTGCGGAGCTGCCAACAAAATCCAATATTCAAATATAATGACGTCTTGTCATTTACCATTGCTCCTACCCCGGCAAAGAGACTGCTAGCGATAGCATAACATATTTGCCCTACATTGAAGAGTTACCTTGCTCTAATATTTGAACTGTTCCCCTAATTCTTCCGCTATGCATATGAAAACGTATACTGTCTAGCACTAAAAGAATATTCATCAACGGTGCAAATCTGTCATTGATGGATAGCATTGACCTATTGGCAGGTACTGAAGTATTTAGATTTCGTAAGAATAATACAGACGGAGGAAAAAAATTGCATTGACCCCCTGCTTATTGTAGTTCGCACGGTAATCATTCAATGCCAAGAAATTATGCATGTGTTAACAGCACAAACCCGACCAAGCAAATAATTCTTTAAAGTTAAATACTCAGTGGGTTGTTTCAAATTCTTCTTTTTGGGTGTTCCATATAAGGTATTCGGCCCACGTATCCGAAGCTGCGTGGTGGATAGGTCCAGCAGCACTTCGAGAACAGTGAGCGGATCCGCGCCTAATGAATATTTTCAGCGGTGGCGCCTGAAGAAAAATAAAATAGAGATTATTAGCAGCGAACGGCTGTTGCCAGCAGGATGTCATCGTCAGACGTCGGTGACATTCAATCGTGTCGGACTATTTCGTCGGAACCCCGTATGTCGGATGTTTGTATTGTGTTCAATCCCCGTATTGTGTCGGATCCCCGCACTGTGTCGGATTTCCTTATTGTGTCAGATCTCCGTATTGGGCCAGATCTCCGTGTTGTGTCGGATTCCCGTATTTTGTCGGAACCCCGGATTGTGTCGGATTCCCATATTGTGTCGAATCCCCGTATTGTGTCGGATCCCCGTATTTGTCGGATCTCCGTATTGTGTCGGGTCTTCGTATTGTGTCGCATTCCCGTATTGTGTCGGATCCTCGTATTGTGTCGGATCTCCGTATTGTGTCGGATACCCGTACCTTCTGGGCTTTTCAAAGCGCCTGGAATGTTTGAACGACTCATGGATAATAAGCTGCGGGGCCTCGACTGGTCTATGTGCCTAGGCTACCTCGACGATGCCATGGTTTTCTCCCATAATTTTACTACCCACCTACTTCGCCTTAGACCTGTTTTGACGTGTCTAACCAACGCTGCCCTGCGGCTCAACCTCCAAAACTGCCGTTTTGTCGCGCGGCAGCTGACCACCTTAGGCCACACAGTGTCCAAGAATGGCGTTGTACCCGACCCTGCGAAACCTTGTGGAGTCGCTGAGTTCCCGAAGCCTGCTAAAATCAAAGAACTTCGCAGCTTTGTGGACCTGTGCGCATATTTCCGGCGCTTTTTCGTGTATTTTTTACATATTTCGCAATTTCGCATCGATCCTGTGGCTCTTCACTCAGCTCCTGCGCGTTGGCGTGGACCGCTTGACCTGGAGTCCTGCATGCGACGTCGCATTTGCTACGCTGCGTCGTCTTCTTACCTCTCCACCTATCCTCCGCCATTTCGACCCGACAACTGCAACTGAAGTACATGCAGACGACAGCGGGGTCGGTCCTGGTTCCGTCCTCGCGCAACAAAAGCCAGGCTACTCCGAATACGTCGTCGCTTATATAAGTCACACGCTGACAGAAGCAGAGGCCAGTTACTACGCGACTGAAGAAGAGTGCTGGGCCCCAGTATGGGTGCTTAGGAAGTTCCACCTATACGTATACAGTCGCCCATTTGACCTAGTAACGGATCACCACGCGCCTTGTTGGCTCGCCACGTTTATAGATCCATCTGGCCACCTTGCGCGCTGGGCACTGCGAATCCAGGAGCAATACATTCGCGTTGTCTACCGCTGTGGACGCCAGCCTTTTGACAAAGAAGCCCTGTCCCGTTCACCTCCACCCCTAAACATTGGCTGCAGAACCACTCGCACACACTCCATGTCATTTCTCGACCTTGTCTCAATTGGCACCGAGCAACGCTGTTACCCGTGGATCGCTTCTATTTTCGCGTATTTCTCTAGATAATCGACCATCCCTGTATCCCTATCCCTCCGACGTCAAGCTTTTCATTTTGCTATTCGTGATCGGCTGCTCCACCGACACAAATACGCTCCCGACGGCCGTAGATGGCTACTGGTCATTCCGCGCTGCTTAAGATCACAAATATGCGCCTCTTTTCACGACGATCCGCAATGTAGCCACGACGGAGTACATAAGAGATGCGAACGCATTCACCATCGCTATTGCTGGCACGGAATGTCCACTTTTGTACGAAAGTTTGTTCAGTGCTACCCTGACTGTCACTGTCGCAATCACCACCTTTACGCGCGTCTGGCGCTTTGCAGAAGCTTCCGTGCCCAGCAAAACCCTTCGATCGCGTCGGCGTCGACGTCTACAGCCCGATTCCAATGACACCGGATGGCAATCGGTGGATCATAGTTTCGACCAGTTGACGCACTACGCTGAAACTGCTGCTTTACCAAATGATACAGCGTGGGATGCAGCCTCTTTCGTCCCACATCGCTTCATCCTTCGGCATGGCACACCTCGAGAACTCCTTAGTGATAGAGGTCGCACCTTCCTCTCCGCAGTCATCGAAGCTCCGCTTTCGGAATGCTACGTTATTTATCTAACGAGCACGACAAACCACCCGCAGACTGACGGGCTTGCAGAACGGTTTAACCCCACTCTCGGTGATACGCTCGCGATATACGTGGCCTTTGATCATGGCGATTGGGACAGCGTTCTTCCTTTTGTAACGCAAGCGTAAAATACCGTGATACAAGCTGCTACGGTATGTTCACCTTTCTTTCTCCTGTATTGACGCGTGCCTTCGCGCACCATCGACACTCTCCTTCCATACCGTCCAGACAAATCCAAGCGCCCGCCAGCGTACGAGCAGCCGGACAAACCGAAGAGTGCCACCAGCTCGCGCGCGCCTTTACATCAGAAGAACCACAGCGCCAGAGCCACGACGACTCAATTCCAAATGCCACCTATGCCCCAGCGTCTCTTGTATGGCTGGCTGTTCCTTTGCCAAACTCATGGGCTTTCCTCGTAAATCGTCCGAAAGTATGAAGGGCCTTACTGCGTTTAGGAGCGAACGTCCTCGGTCAATTTTCTCATCAAGTCACATTCTTCATCTGAGAGAGATGTGCGGGCGTGGACGTGACCTCCTCAACGTGGCGCGTCTCAAGCCCTACCATTGCATTCGGCCTCCAACCTCATACCTGGTGTCTTTTGAGACGGTGCCTCGCGCTGCGGCGCCATTCCTACTCGTAGCTTCCTTGAAGAAACGCACCGCCAATAAAGCTCTTATCAGCGGTTTCATTTTTTGCTAAATGCACGCCGACAGATAGTCTGCCCAGAGAGCTAGGTTGTGATTGCAAGGTAGATAAACACATCTCAAGCTCGGGCAGTAAGAACTGTGAAAAAATAATAATCAGGGATTGAAAAAAAGAAAGAAGAAAATTACATGTTAGGTACAATTGTACGGCAGTGTGAGAACCGTTAAGATCTGGTTGACTACTACAGTCATAATGTCCGCTTCTAAATAATACATTACGCATACAGTATACAATTCTGCGTGGTGCCACGTTATTGCTTACAGTTAAAGACAGGCATGCGCTGACGCATACGATGTACGAGGTACGGCCACTGTAATTATTTGTGAAAACAAACTGAGAATCAGTTGCCAGCAGGCACGTTCATTTAGCGGTGTTTCCTTATGAGAATCTTAATTTCAGTTGCCAACCAAAGGCCTTCTACGGACGACGCATTTTACACGAGCAAAACCATAGTGTACTCTATGCCACATTGTTTTCGGTTCTCTCGTTCACTGTCACTTCATGGCCATAAAGCGATGTTCTCACTTCACAAAATCTGGTGCTGCATACAGGGATACGCTCATCTCATCTCCGAGATTGCCGCCTGCGCATGCCTTCTCAAAAACGTAATCACAGGCAAGAAAGGTACGCGTAGAATGCGGGCGCAGTAGGTGGTCCCATATAAAACAGGACCATTTTCTCAATGGCTACGGCCCTCCATTATGTTTATTTGTCGCCCCCTCTCAACTGAATTCCAGCCCTGAGAGACACATATCCCACACACGGGCAAACGAGTTGTTCTCTGCGCGAAATGCCAAAACAAAACTAACCTAAGACAAAGAACATACACGCCTTCAAGCCTTTTACAAAATGAATGCGCGAGTGGCGTCTTTATTTTCCTGCGCTCTTTCAGCCAAAAACACATGCCTATCCTCTCTTTATCCTTAAGGTAAAATAAGGACATCTTTTTTCTTTTCATTGCACGAAATTGCGCATTCAGTGCGACGGCCGTCTCCTTGCCCTGCGGGAGGTCGGGCAGCACGACTGTCCGTCGTAAATTTATTTGAGTTATTTCACATTACGAAAATGTCTGTACGAGCGTATAATATTGATCGATGATTACGTTAAACAAAAAAAAACAATAATAAACAAAAGCACAAACAAAGTAGCTGTATAGAGGCAGCAACGAAGAACAATAAGAAATTCATGGATGGGTAACATTCATAAATCTGTAATTGCAAGTTAAAAAATAAAGCCTTCTAACGCAACGAAAATCTAATCTTCATGGCCACATTATTCATTCATATGTTGCCGAGAAATTTAACGGTAGTTTGGTGCTAGCCGCATAATTATCCCAATTGCTATAAAATAATGCCACCGTCCGTATGGCAGGAACCTCGTCGTGGGAACAGAGACGCTTCCGAAATCATTGTTTTAAAAAGGCTATGAAGTTCTTAAACGCTTGCTTAAAGACAATCCGTCATCCACCTTGCGGCATACACGCCTTTGATTTCGTGTGCTATTTATAGGTGTGGCATCACTTCTTTTGATAAAACGTGCAGACACCGCCGCTTATATTCGGAAAAAGGCGGCAATGCTTTCGATATCTGCACATCTTTGCCACAACTGCTATGCATGCAAACACGAAGAGTTTAGAATAAAGCGATGCTGATGCACCGTCGACAACGTCAAACAAATCTGCCCAGCGAAATGTTCCCTCAGCCGTACCAAGAAAAAAGAATGTTTTACAATGTATTCTCTTGGAAGCTCTCGCAGGGACCCTACTCGAGCCTTCGCCAGAGAATAGAGGGGCCAGCTGTTTCGGCAATTGGCCAGCCGCCTTCTTCTCCCGCTCGCGTTGTACCGTCTGCCGCATTTGAATTGCACCCCAATACCGGCAAAGCCTCAGCTTACAAGCGTCCATGCAGGCACACCCGAGGCGACTTTTTCGTCTCCAGAGCGTGGTCACTTTTATTGCCACTCGGTCGATGCAGCTACAAGCAACGCGCCATTGCACGTGCTTTTCTTTTTCTCGGCCCTGCTTTCTTTTTTCTCTCAATTTTCCTTTAGTACTCGCTCTGCTTTCGCACCTTACATGCTAAAACGTGTTTCCATCAGTCACCTGTTTCTTTTCGCGCTTACCGACGTGCGTAATTTTGTTAGGAGCGTTTCGCGCATTTCGAGTCTCACTTCCGTCTTGCGCATTCCTCGAAGCGCTTTGTCATTCGCTTGACCCCATCCCTGCCTGCGCCCATTCTACTTATATATCTCATAGCTTTGAGCATTCTTCCCTTATTCACATATTTCTCGGGCCCTCCATTGTCTCGAATTGGCTTTTCTTGCGTTTCATTGCTCTGTTCGCCACTGCCCCGCTCAATCCCCGTTTTATTCCGCCAGAAGGCGTTCATTTTTCTTTTCAGAAGCTGTCTAGAACCTGGCATGTTCTTCTCGCTCCCCTCCCTCCCCCTCCCCTTCTTTTTTTTGTTTATCGCAGCGCTTTCAAGTCATTGTTTCTGTTTCATCTAGAACCAGGAACAGTCGAATTGATTGAGGTCGTATCGCTATCCTTAAGAGGAGGAAACACTGGTCATTCTTCACTATCACTGCGACTTCTTTTTCACTCTCTTCACTTGCCTATCTCATAGACTTTCTCTCTTTTATCCAAACTTTATCCCAATACACGCTTTGAAAGTGGATACGTAGAATGAGATGAATTCGCAAGTGCGTGAACAAACGCGACGGAGCGCCTTCCGTATATCAGCGCACTAATTTTCAGTGCTCTTATTTTAGCCGATGACATAACGAATCGAGGAGGTGCTAGTCGAAGCGTCCCCGTTCGCATTCAAATTAGATAGATAGGTGGGACACACTGGTTTGCAGACTCCACTTGGAATGTTGGACTCAGCAGGCGCTCATGTAATGGCTATATTTCTTCTGGTTATTGTTAAATTTGTTATCAGCGAAATATGCGAACCCCGGAAATGTGGTAAACAATGCTACATAAACGGTCAGAGCTTTTGTGGACCTTGACATAGAAAAAAAATGGACGAGTGATTTCAGTATGTGCGCACAAAGTTAGGCTGTTTAAATATGTATAATGCAGTACCCTCGAATTTAGGACTACTAAGTTGCTTTATGCATGCAGCGCGTACGTAAGATAAAGTAAAAGAGCAGTAACTGTATTCAGCAAAATCTAGTACGCTAAGATTGTTCGCAAGAGAAAACCCGAGCCACTTTTGATGCTCGACAAAATTAAGCGAAAACGGCTAACCACTGGCCAACACCAATTACGAAAAAAATATTTCGGTATTCGGCTACAGAATTCACGTAGCAAATTCCTTAGCCAGTTTCATCACAATTTTTGCCGCACAAATCTCGCAATAAATTTCAGTGGAATTCTTTCCACCTGCACGAACCTCTACAAAAGCTATTATTTTCTGTATCGAACAAATGCTAAGCCGTCCCATGCGTCAAAGCCAACCGGAGCCTTTTCCTTCCAGATAACGAGGTTCAGGGATGTTGTTACAGCCTTAAAAATATATATAATGTTTAAAATATGTTGGCTCCTTTCTTTCTTTCGGGCGTCGGCTCTACTGTCTTCCACAAAACTTTTTAAAATGAAGGCTAGAGATGTGAAAACTTACATAAAAACACACACATTCCTAATGACATGCCACATAAATAGATGAAACACAGCGAGTCTTAAACCCTAGTCACATAAATACACTAAAATCAGGGCACAGAACAAAACATGGAATAAATTCACACGTAGGTACATAATAGTGCTAAGTCAGGCCGAATAAAACAAAGGCAGTGAGATTACAAGAGATACTATATACTCAACACTTACCAAAAATACTGCTTGCTTCCAGAAATCCCTGGACCGTGATTAACGATCTTTTTTGCAGTGAATAGGCTGACTACCGACCAACATTTTTTCGAAGCTAGAAGGCCTAACGTTCAATTCACGTATTAAAGATATACGAGATGGAAAAGACAGAGAAGTTAACCGGATAAGATTCTGGTTTGCTACCTTGCGCTGGGGGAAGGGTAAGGGGAAATGAAAGACTGAAAGAACAGGCAGAGAGAAAAAGCAGATAAACGAAAAAAAAGAGGAAAGGTAAGGGAGGTCGTGAACGTCCACGAGAATCAAAGCCTCCCCAATAGGCCTCTAGAACGTAAAAATTTCAAGAGTGCCTTCACTGTATTGTGGTGAGAGAACGGAATAGGTCAGCGTTCCAGGACTGTCGGTTCCGAAAACGGCCGTTCGTCAAGACGCGGGAGCGCGGTCATGAGTGACTGCCTGTGTGCTCTGTATCGTGGACAATGACAAATATCGTGTTCGATGGTTTCCTCGTTGCCACAGTGGTCACGCCCAGTATTATTATCCGATGTGCATAGCAAACGACTTCGTAAATGCGACGCCAAGCCATAAATGGTAAAGTACCATTGTCTCTGGTCGGCATAGTCCAGGTGGAGGACGAGGTTGCCTACAGGGATTCAGTCGATGCAGACGTGTGTCCTGGAAGCTAGGTGTTCTCTACAACGATTGTAAGGCATCATATGCAAGCACTCGAAGTTGCGCTGCCGCATCTGTTCTTGACAGGGGGATTGGCTCCTGCGCGCCGTCTTCATGAGCAGATCGAGCAGCTCATCGAAATGCGAAGGTTGTGGGATCGTTTCCCCCCTGCGGCAAGTTGTTTTTTCATCAACTTTCATTTCCATTAATTTATCGTTTCTTTATTTCGTTTATTAAGCACAAGTAATTTACCCTATGTTGTCCTTGGTGTCAGTGTTTGTTGGCTTCTTATGATATGACTAATAAAAATCGGGCCCCTCGGTTAACCGCCTTTCTTCTCGTTTTTGACATACGGTGAAGGTGTCAATAAGCCTGTATGCTTTAGGCTGTAGATAGCGTTTCTTATTGTCCAGGTTGTATAACATCCGCACCGTAGGTAATGCTAATGGATAGCATTTTAAACGTTCCCCTGTTCCCGATTTCTGGTGCGTCCGCAGCCAAGTACATCAATAATACATAATGAAAATTGAGACAAGCCAAGACATTTTATGATTTAATTATGCAATTTGAGGATGCCATTGAAAGAAGCAGGGCGAGTATGGCTCAGAGCTATCTGTTCAGGCATGCGCAGCGCGCTATTAGAATGCGTCACTCGCAGCGGGCACCCGGCCGAAGTTTGAAGTATTTGCTGCAATACCTCTGGCACCCGATGCTAAGCAGAGGTTCGTGGAGCACAGTTGCCTCATTGTAGAGGGAAGCGGAGTCATGAAAATCCCGTGTTAATTGCAGGATTATGTGGCTTACAAAGCAGAAGGCTTGGGCAGCCGCACGGCTCGAGGTCACTGCGTATACCAGGTAGATTATAGGCCTACAGCTGTGGGCACTTGCGTAAAGATAATTCCTTGCTTTCATGAATGAGATGCCACTCTCAGTGCCGCAACTTTAGCTCTTGTTGCTGCCACAGTAATCAAAACAACAAGCAGAATTGTAGTATTAGATGAATGTTGGTTTCTGCTGTCCTCTCTGCGATTTGTTATTCACCGATTGTCCAAGCAGGAAAGCTCCCGAAGGCACATAAACATTCATTGAGTTGAAGATGATAGATGAGGGAGTGTTCCTAATACACTCTGAGAAAGAGTTACGTAAGGTCTGGTACGCCAGAAGGGATCAGCACGCTGACGTACGAGTATGCAGTGCACGAGAAGTTCCGGACGGGGCCTCGGGAGGTCGCACGTCCGTCACCGCGAGATCACGGGCGGCAGCCTGCACAGCAACAGGGAAAAATTCAGAAAAGCGGAGAAGCGGGTAGGTTGCGTTCCACAGAAGAAGCGCTTCATTGTTTCTTGAATTGCTCTTGCACCATTTGCGCTCTGCGAGAGCCTCAGCTAGCCACTTGGTCTGATGCCACGGCCCTGAGCCTACAAGCTTTACAATAAGATGAACGCAATTTAGTGGGCTCATTTCGGCCACTAGTCTTTTATCCTCTCCGAAATTCGCTGATTAAATCTCCAATTCGTCGTACGCCGTGTACAGTGGTTTGCGTTACTGTTGACCTAAACTTCAGAAATGTGGATTTTAGTGGCTTCATTTAGGGCGTGGCGATCGAGCAGACGAGCAAAACGCAGTGCCTATGACCTGCAAGTATTCACTCTGGCTTTTACATCTGCGAGCGCACTCACTTCAGCACCAATCGAGGTTGAAACCATGTTGTCATACACAAAAGCGCCTTGCCGGGCCCGGGCCCCGCGTAGGTCCCCGTCTTTTAATTGGTGCGGCATGCATGTTTCATGAGAGCGAGAGCTATAGCGAAGACAATTTCCCGTCGTCAGATAACCGAGGAGACGAAGAACAGGTCGATGCCGACAACCATAGAGGCGTCACCTGCGCCCTTCCGTTCTGTCATGAGTAAGCCACACACTCAGATAAGGGAACAAAAGGGTTTCTCACGATTGAGCGGCTCATTTTTCCCCCAAGAATTGTTCGTTTCTTTCTCGGATAAGTGTTTTTATTTTTTGTGCATGTGCGTGTCCGTGTGTGTTTGTGTCAGACACTGCTCAATAATCAATATAGTGCTTAAGAGAACGCTGATAAATGTGCTCCGTGTCCCAACCACTGACTATCCAAAGGGGTGCTGCCTTAAATACACCCCAAAATGGTCATTAAGCACCTAACACAAAGGAAGCTTAATCATTAACGAAGAGAGCTCAGGAAGCATGTAGGCGAAGCATCCAGCAACTTACAATACTCTATACAACGACAAAAAAAAAACCCAAGTTGGCGGCATTACAAAAACATCAATAATAAGTTTGCTCAACTTAATGGGTAGGAAAGATTGCTCATTAAAGAAGCAAATAAAAACAAACGCTAGAACACCAGTAATACTGTTGACGTCAATGTGATCAAAGTAAGGTTTTCTTTCAAGGACAATGTGAAGAGTTTGCTGAAGAAAGATATTTGCTCAGCCGGAGTTTTAGGCTGGTTCGTGGCGTGGCGACCAGTTTACGTTATTGTAGTTGTTGCCCTTGACGCATCACCCTGCTTTGTCGACTATGGCTAGGAGTGGCCTTTACAAAGTATTTTGGTTTTTTGCATCGGAAGGGCCTACAAGTCTACGTGTAATGTATGTGGTCACATGGATACCCTTCAGGATATTCTGTGACTCTCCTGGTTACAGTGTACAGAGACGATTGCCCGCCACTGCACTAGCTCGCTTTAATCATAGGCGAATACCAGAGCGAGACATTTCAGAATGCCAACCTTTAAGCCATCACTGCAGAGATCGACAAAGGCAATACTACTGTCTTTAAAAACAACAGACCTATACAAGCGGCTGTAGCCGGAATTGGTGCTCATTTACACGTGATCTTGTGCTGTAACAGTGTGCGGTGATCGTGCACGGCTGTGGTTGTATGCCTGCATTCTCTCTCTCTCTCTCTCTCACTACTGTCTTATTTTTTCTTATCAGGACGACGTGCCATCCAATGTAAAGCGTTAGCTCTCTCTTATCTTTCCAGGTCCCCCGCTCCCTTTCCCCAGTGCAAGGTGGCAAACCGTATTTGCCATTCTGGTTACGTTCCCTGCTTTCCAGCTTCCTTTTGCTTCTTGCTCGTTACTTGCCGCTGCTTCAAATATCGCTGGAGAATTAGGTGGGGAAAATATCTCCAGCAGCTCAAAACATGCGAGTAAAAGTAAACGGTAGTGGATAACGCTTAAATGAACGAATTCAGCTTGTTCTTAAGACGTTAACTCAATAGCAAAAATCTAAGCAAGAGTTAATTAACATGGAGAAATTATGGTGCTATTTTAGGAGCGGATTTTCCCAGGCAGATTCCGCAAACTTCATCGCTTGGGTCTACACGCTTTTTAGTTTAGGTCTAGACGCTTTATATCTTGCGCTTTTATTTTAATTTTTTGCTTGATGGCTAGCATGGCTTTTAGTGTTTGCTACTTTTATTACATATGTCATGTTGGCTCAGATAAATATTGATGCGCTTATTATAACCCTATAGCCAACCTTAACCCGTATGAGAGTGAGAAAGAAATCAATATAATAATGTCTCATTGCAACTACCTTCTATAGTTCGACATACGCCAAAGTGCGCTATTGCCGAAACTTCATTAGGGAAAAGGGCAAGTGGTCGAGTTCAAATGTCAAAGTGAAATCGGACGACTTTGGTTGAATAATTAAGGTGGTGAATTAGGCCTTGATTAGGATTTTGCCGTGACATCCACAATACTCGGTAAGGTAAAGTTTGGTGGGTGTTTTGTAGCAAAAATATGCGTTTTCTTTTTTTTACATTTCGGCTTTCTTACTGTCTACGCTTTCATAGTTTACAGGCAGCGCTTGCGAGCTGCCTCTTGGTATAACGAGAAATGAAAGGAAGTACTTGCTAATAAATTGTTCGAAGAATGTGTTACTCAGAGATACAGCAAACACACAAAACATCGTGACCAACATTACTCTACAAAGTGGGCATGCAGTGCTATGAAAAGTGGACATTCATAAAGCAAATCACAATAATAATTTAGGTATTGACTGGAGCAAACCTCCACTACAACCGGCAGTAATTACCCTCTTTGCCGTGTTGCTGTCTCACTTTTGGGGGAATATCTCACGAAGTACGTGCAAGATTGTCGCGATATTTATCTAAATTTCATTTTTCATTCAATAACTAAGTTAACTCGATTTCATTTATTTGTTCATCATTCCTTTTTATTTGTTGGGGCTGACCTATACTTGCTTTGCATTTTTTGGGCAAGCGGAAATGAACAATCAACGTCACCTGTGAGTCCAACATTTTGTATATACACATTTGCTTGAAAAATATTCTGAGAAAAACCACAAGGAAACAAAACACGTAGTAACTTAGCAGATTCACCGAAATACTACATGAAATATGAATTGCACGGACCCTCATAAAAACCACAAACTTAATATAGAAATGGTTCTCCAAGAATCCATATCAGCCGTCAGTGAGCATAATAAGTTACAGTACGTCGCTACTCTATAGCACAGAATGAAAGCGCGGTCCGAGCTGCGCGTCCGCGTTTCCAGAAAATATTTCGGTATCGTGACTTGCATTGCGTACTTGTGATTGTTCCCACTGAACTGTACCAGACTGGGCTGTCTTGTTTCTGAGCTGCACATCTCATTTTCAGATTTGGTGGCGGCAGGGGTGATGGTGGAGTGGCAGCAGGCGGGGTTAGCCTGGCATACATAGCTGGCAATCGTTCCGCCTGAGCCTCCTATGAATGTCACTGTGTGCGTCACCAGTTGTCGAAGAGCCCCGTGCCTCGCATGAAGGCAAGCAGCAGTCATTGCGCACTCTTTCTGATTGCCGCAGGCGTTCTGGGGAAAACGACATCTTCAAAAGTCCTGTGCGAAAGACCATTCTTTTGTAACCTGTCGACCATCGCTTTCCTTTCTGTGTCGAACTGCGGGCATATCCAAATTAAATGTTCGATGTCGACGATATCACCACAGAAGGCACAGAACGGGAAAACGCATCGTCCAATCTTGAATACCCAACCCATGGTGCACACGGAGTCGGTTCGGACCAACTCGGGTGTTGCTTCTGCCCGAGTAAGTCCATGGGTCACACAGGCTGAGTATAGAGTCTGGTGGATCGCCATAAAGTTCATATGGATTGCATTCTTAGGGTTCTGAGAAATCTTTGGCACTCTTACTTTTGGGGCACATGTCAAGGCCAGGCGTGCAAGAACTTTTTTCATTTCCTTCAATTCCTTCGCGTGATGGGATGCATTGAAATATTACATTAAATCCCTTGCTCACTTATCAGTACCAGAGGTTGCATTGTAAACTTGCCTCGAAGTAGGCCACGCTGTAATCATTGCAATGATGATTTTGAGTCCGTCAGCACCACGACGTGACGTGCGGAATAAGGGCGTACCCTTCGCAAGGCCGCGGTAATGGCAGTACTTTCTAGTGTTGTAGAGGAAACTACGTGATCAAGGCGGCCAGGCGATGACACATCAAGGGATGGTATGCAGAGTGCTGATGCACAGCTGTTTTTCTGTGCATACACCAACCCGTCTGTGTACACGTGTAGGTGACTTTGAAACGCTGTGCTCAGGTGGTCTAGCACAAGAAACCTTGCTTCGACAGTTGAAACGGTGCGTTTCGCCGGTAAGTGTGGTACACTGAGGCTGCACGTAACGTCCCCAAAAGACCGTGGCGGGTACAGGCGACGTTATTTAGGTCACTACAATTCTAAAAATCGGAAGGTGTTCAGCGCCGCATAGAAATGGGAGCGAGTCCTTGCTCTTAGCCGCCGGATAAGCGCCGCGCCTGTGGGGGACTCGGCCAGCCTTAAATTTTGCATCAGCAAGGCCTCAGATGCCTAAATGCGGAGTGTAAGGGACTCCGCTTCATTATTAACCTTCTTGTTTGAAGCCGCCTGAGGAACTCCTATCACCAAGCGAAGTCCCTCTCTGTGCAAAGACCCTCTCGGTGATGATGATATCAGCGGCAGCTGATAAAGAATGCGGCTCATTCTCAGTGCAGCGCTCAGTCTAAGCATAGACATAGCATTGTTTACCTAACGTACACCTGCCATTCGACAAAGTGCATTGGCTCTTTGCACTGATGCAGCCACAACACTTTCAACTGCGCGTCGCCATAGCAGCTTGCTGTCGATGGTGATGCCCAGGAATCGAACACTAGTTGCACGGCGAATTGAATGGCCTCTAATATTCAGCAATAGGCGGTTGACTTGCGCCTCACTCCCGGGAAAAGCATGAAGGCAGAGTTTTCCGCTGATAAAAATAGGCAAAACGTTGATAAGCGCCGTTCGATGACGGAGACTACACCCTAGACTATCCGTGTCCAACGTTTATGTTGGTACCCCGAGATCCAAATGCAGATGTCATTTGCGTAGAAGCACATTTTAACAGCTGTCCAACCTACCTTCAGTGTGTATAGAAGGGTGGCTATGCATACGGTAAATAACAAAGGAGATCGGATACTTCCCTGTGAGACGTCGAAGGAAATGCGTTGTCCTTGTCACATACTGTTGTGTTTTTTGTGGCCAGGTACTTTTCGACGTATTTCGCCGTTGCGTCCCTTCGCGCCGTGTGGAGGTTTGGGTCCATGTTTTTGGGTAGGGGGCTAACAGTGTATGTTTTCCGATATTCATCAGGAATCCCCTCCGTTCTTTGGGTTTCTTTGATTGATTCCGCGAAGCCTAGCCTTATTAGCAGTTCCCTTCCCGTTTTGGTCTGCTGGAGTCTCATGAGCTGTGCGATACTGTACGATGCTGCAGTATACGCCAAACAAAGAGGCCCAAACATAATAATGACAGCTGCGATAGTAATAAGCCAGGACTACAAAGAGATCAGCAGCGCGTCAATGAAGGAGTGCTCGGTAACGGAAGCTGAGGAAATAGCCGTCGCTCTAGCGGCAGTGGAGGGCTGCCGATCCGAAAGGTCTTTAACGATACTCAACGACTCGCAAGCTACGTGTCGGAATTACATGAACGGCAGAATAGGACGCAGAGCGCTTCACATCCTCCGCTCCTGCAGGGCTAACAACAAAGTCAGGCATACAATTTTCTGGGTACCGGGACACGCTGGAATAGAAGGGAACCTAAGGGCGCACAAGGCAGCTCGAGAGCTCACAAACCGAGCGGCCACAAGCACCGACCCTGAGGAACCCATACCAGTCAACCCAAGCTACTCAGACATTCTGAATTACTATAAGGGGGTCCGAATCAAATACCCTCCACCCACAACAGCCTAAATCAGCATGAAGCAACCTCTTGGAGGAGGCTGCAAACAGGAACATACCCAAATCTAAACACACTAAGCAAGATGTTTCCAACCCAGTATAGAGACATTTGCCCCTGGTGCGGCGCCAAGCCCAGCTTATAGCACATTACATGGGAATGCGTTCAGAACCAACAATTCCTTCAAATAAAAGACCCGAGTGCGGAGCAGTGGGAGAGGGTGCTCTCCAGCAGCGACCCGAAAGTCCAGCATGGACTAGTAAGGCACGCTCACCGAGTAGCCACCCTCAGTGGTGCCCTGGAATAGGGGCGTCGACCCTGCGCAGATGGGGAATAAGACCGTGAAGACGGCCGACCACGTCTGTCACCGCTAATTTCTAATCAATTAGAGCAAATAAAGTTTTTCCTCCTCCTCCTCCTTGTCCCATATCCTTGTCATGGGAGTAAATGCCGACAAGCTCACACAGAAAGCAGCCCACTGAACACGTCTTAACCATTTTGCATGACGATGGATGACAGTGTTTATCGTGTTATATTCAGTTTTCGCAGAGGGATTTCCCCTTTTCCTCATTAGTTTTCACTCCGCCCTAATACCCACTGCGCAGAGATTATTTACCTTCAAGTCAGGACTAGGGAAATGACCTGGTAGTTTCAACACTGAAGTAGCCACTGTCTTGCTCCACAAGTTATCTGTGAACAGCTCACCACGGCATTCACCCAACGCTTTTCCGTATCTGTCCTAGCGTGTCGCAGTACACAACTGTCTACTGGCAGTAACAATCCGATGATGTTTGTGAAGACTGGGAAATGGTCACTGCCCATCCTGTCCGGGGCCGTTGTCGATGATACCAAAAGGTCTCTAGAGTGTAACAGGAGCGCTATGGCACTCCACGAATCTGGTGGCCTGAAGAAAGTCGGTTTGCCATCGTTCGCCACACATAATTCATGAGCATCCGCGGCAGAGACAAGGTCTTTGCCGCGTAAATCTACAATATTATCTCCTCAAAGCGAATGGTGCGCGTTAAAGTCCTCACAGACAATTCTACGCGAGGGGCAACGAATGCAAAGGTCCTTTAGAAACGCCTCCATGGAGACCTTCCTCCATGGAGAATTCCAGCCATCCCTGAATATAAAACGAGATAAAACCTTATCATGACCTTTAGAATGACAATGATGCACGCAGAGTTCCAACGTGTGTAGTGCTGACATGGTATTTCGGTAAGGGGGTATTTAGAGGGCTTTCAGGTAAAGGCACAGACGGAATGAAAACACAAGTTCTGACGTGAGCAGAACTACATTAAGAGGATTTAGCACAAGTCGGCATACTCCGGATTATACTAAATCATACATGTTCCACACTGTTTTCACAGACATGAGATAGTATGTGAGTGAGGGACTAAAGATGTGATTGGCAAAATGAGAACAAGGTGAAAGATGTGATTGGACGTCCGGATTGATTTTGAGCGATAAGGTGTAAGAACGAGCGGTAAAGATTGCCGGCAAGTTTGAGTGGACGTGGGCATGAAGAAAAGGTAGCACCAGGTTAACGTCAGTATCAACCAATGTCAGCGGCAACGACCTTGAGGGAAAGCGAGTTACCGCCGGTTATTGCGAGTAGAAGCGAATACGTAGGGCAATATATGCTGGCGAGTGTGAGTGGACGTGGGCATTAGTGGGCGCCAATAAGTCCCAATCAACGCGAGTATAAATGCGAGCGAGTGTTGGCGAGAGAATGCGTAGGCGCCAGGATGAGTGCCGAAGAGTGTGAGCAGACGGTAGCGAGAGTGAGTACACGGGCCGAAGAAAATTGGCGAGTGATTATGAGTGAGTATATTCACTTAGTGTGCCATCCTTTGGCTTTCACGTACTGGAATCATAGTGTCCAATGCCAGTGGTGGCTGTCTCACTCAAATCGAGCGCGTTCACAATAGGAAATTAACGAGACCCGAACTACCGGAAAAGAAAAATTTCTAGAGACTTTGGAAGCTCCAAAATGACAAAGCCTGGGGGAAGGAGGGTCAGAACACGCTGACGCTTCCAAGAGGACTTGCAATCAGAGGGACAACCAATCAACACTTTTATGAACAAGCTGGCGTGGTCGGCTAACTTCTCTCATCCACCGCCAGAAAGTTTTGCGGAGGAAAGAAGGGGCAAGGGAAAAAGCAATTAACCTCGCTTATTTTTCACTGTTAGGGAGGTTTTTCAGTCGTTCATCCTTTCGTTCAACGAGCAGCGTTAAGCTGAACAAGAGCCATTCTCCTTCTCATGTCATTGTTCCACAGTAGCTATACATAGCCAGATGCAGAGACAAACAAGCTAACGGACAAACACCCAAAGAAACAAACAATTAAACACACACAACAAAGAAAGCGAAATTGGTTATCAGGTGTAGCACGAAAATAGCGCGAGACAATTGCGAAAGCAGGGCAGCACTTCCTGATAGGCGCTTTGCTTACAAAACAAATTATATGTAACGATGCATATTATATGTGTATTACTATTTTGGGGTATCAAAAGGAAAATATCGCTTGCTTACATGTCATGCACGGGGACAAACGACAAGCAACGAAGCCGGTAAGGAAAATGCACCACGAAAGTCTGTTGCTGCATCCGTGATATTTCCTATTATAGCCGCTGAAAGAGTCGTGTAGTTGAAAGCCGATCAAATAGAAGGAAAAAAAGTTGTTTGCACCTGGTAGAGCAGGAGAGTGGAGTGGCAAAAAGAGGTCTTGAAGAGTGCCGCAACATATGGTGTTTTAAGCCAAGTGTTTTTTGCTCGTTCTCGTCATGAACGTTTGCCCTTCAAAGAGCCGCTAAATTGCTTCTGTAGTGGGCCTTCCTTCCTGTCATCTGCAGCGCGCGAAGTACAGCTACGCGAGCATGCGCACGCAGAAATTTCTGCTGACGACATAATAGGTAGAGAGAGATAGGAACTTTATTTCTGAAGGAATCTTAGTAAGTGATATAGCTGTCATAGTCCAGGTGGGTCCCAGGTCATAGTACTGAGTCCATGCATCTGAACTGGCCTCACGTGTTCGTTGTGAGTCACCAGCAGAAATCAGTGCGCAGAGCCCTTGTGATGGAGCGGTCCACCTTTACCACATCTAGCAAATGGAGAGGGATGTTTTGAGTGTGGTCAGAGCGTCTGTAGAAAAGAGTGCTCTGGGAGCATTCCTAAAGAGTACGGAGTGTGTTGAAGTATTTTCCACATATTTGACAAGCCGGTTTGCCTTTTCTGTTTTGCCTGTGGTGTTGGATTAGATTGCTAGATAGAGTGTTTGTGCCGGGCGTATTAGTACAGTGTCCTCTTTAGTCTGTTTTTCTGATAGGTCTAGTAAGAATTATTAATGGTTTTTGGATTCCTTGCTCATTCCGACCCCAATGATGTCAGAGTCGGAAGAGGATCAACCGAAGTTTGACTTGTAGATATTTTATCCTAGATTTGAGAGACTCATTTACCGACCGTTTTCACAGTTGTGTTGTTGTATTGAGAGCAGGGACTAATGAAAAAATTATAAGGGATGCAGGTGGCCTAAATAGCTAAAGGATGTGCTCTACCTCTATATATCCCAACAGGCAACAAACTCGAGAAACTAGGCTCTAGCCGCATTAGTTGCACATATTTTCGGTGCACAACAAGGTATGTTGTTCATAGCATTTACAGAGCACTAGGTGCAGCAAAATTATAGACTATTGCTCCGTAGTCAAGCAGTGTTAATTTTATACTCTTGTACAGCTTTAAAAGGCATCTCCTGTCGCTTCCCCAAGATGTGCGTGACAAGAGCTTCAGCAGACTCATACTCTTGAGGTACTTTGCCTTCAGATACTTCAAGTGTGGTACAAAAGTTAACTTACTGTTTAAAAGGATCCCTAGAAATTTGTGTTCATGGCTCACAGAAAGCCGTTCTCCATTTAGATCTATTGCGGGGTCCGCTAGTGTGCCTCTCTTGTTAGAGAACAGGACGCATGTACCTTTTTGAGGGTTTAGCTTAAAACTGTTTTTGTCAGCCAACTTAGACAATTTATTTATGCAAAGCTGTACATGTCGCTCGCAGATACTTATATTACATGATTTAAAACCTATGTGGATGTCATCCACATATACAGAATAAAACAATATACGTGGTATGGCAGCCTCAATCGAGTTCATTTTGACAATAAAGAGAGTGCAGCTCAGCACACCACCTTGGGGAACACCAGCTTCTTGCGTAAATGGACGAGACAGAACGTTACCAACTCTAACATGGAACGTGCTATTGGAGAGGTAACTCTGAATCACGTTCCCAAGTTGCCTCGAACTCCAATTTCAGACAGATCACGAATGATTACAAAGCGCCAGGTTGTGTCTTATCCTTTTCCTTATCTAAAAATACTGACAAGAAAAACTGTTTGTGGACAAAGGCATCACGGATATCTGTCTCGATGCGGACAAGGTGATCTGTTGTGGATCTAGCCTCCTTGAAACCGCACTGTAAGGGATCGAGTATCTTGTTGCTTTCCAGCAAATGGATGAGGCGACGGTCAATAATTTTCTCAAATAATTTGGATAGACAACTTGTCAGAGCTATAGGCCTATAACTGTTGGGTGAGGAGGGGTCCTTTCCCTCTTTGAGAATAGGGATTATGATTGCTTCTTTCCAGGCGAACGGAATGTAGCCGACGGAGAACATGGAGTTGAAGAGTAACAGTTGGGGTTTTTGGGTTTCGGGGTGTAAGTGTCTGATCATCTCATGCATTATTCTGTCACTTCCTGGAGCAGACTTGTTGCAAAAGTTCAGTGAGGCCTGGAACTCAGCCATTCTAAATGGACGATTGTGTACTTCCTTGGATGTGCCTTTCCGACCCAGAGTCAGCTGCCCTGCTTGTCGCTGGTATTTTAGGAATGTATCTGTGTAATGAGATCTACTGGATACGTGCTCGAAATGTGCTCCTACACAATCAGCCTGGTCCTCAAGAGTATCTGCTTGCGTGTTTACTAATGGTAGAGGATGAGTTTCGCGGCCTTTTATTTTGTTTTATTTTGTTTCACTACGCTTTGGTCTTGCAATTCTTCAAGTAGTTCGCTTTCATTCAGTTTGAGAAGGCTATCTTCAGGGACGAACCGGCGCTCAGTGTTCATTGAGCTGTGTGGGCCCACTGAGAGGGGAATTTCCCCAAATGCTAGAACTTTCGAGAGTTTGTAATACTGTACTTTGTCGCAAAGTTCGAGAAGAAGATCGCCACTTCCCATCTTCGTTAGTTTGTAGCCTGGACCAAATGTTCAGTGAGAGATTTCGCTACAACAAATGGTGAGATCATTCTGACTCTTTTCTTATCGTGCTGACTATGTACAACGTGATACTTGGGAAAAGGCTGTTTTGGTTGCATGAATGAATGTTTCATCGGTGCAACCCCTCTTCAGGGAGCGATCAGGTAGTGGAGGAAAGTCATTTGCCATATAGAGTTGGAAAATTCGGCGGCGATGGAAGCCACCCACCACCGACCCAAACAAGGGGACGATACAAGGTTGGAAGAATACCTGCGAAAGCCAGCCATACATCGCCCGCTATAGCCTAATATACATACCCAAGGCTGGATATATTACACACGGTTATCCCTTGCCGCCAGGAAATTCGGAAGAAATAAGAAGTGAGGAGTAGACAGGAAAGATGGAAAAGTGGAAGAGAAAGATGAAGATTGGGGAGGAGGGCAGGAAAATGCGACTGCCGATTTCCTCCAAGTGGGTCAGTCCGGAGGTGCCGTTTATATAAAGCCGAGGCCGAAGAGGTGTGTTGCCTACGCCAGGGGGCCTTAAAGGTCCAAACACCCAACATCGGCTCAACCCCCAGGATCCCCCTTTCCCCAGACACAGCTAAGCCGCGCACGGCTACACGCGGGAGGGGCCAACCCTCGTGTGTTCAGGTACGTGGTGTTGTAACACACCAAACGCCTGCTCACGCAGACGCCCCTGCGGGGTGAAGCCAAGACTTGACATAGTCATGTCCGGCAGATGATAACGCCTGTCACGAATGCGACAAAGGAAACGCAATGAGCATCTTGGGAGCGTTCATGTCAGACGATATCTTGTGCCGCAAAAGTCGTCGCTTCAAGTTAAGGCGCATTTCTGAATACGGCGTTTAGTTTGATGGTAGTCAAGAGGGTGGTTGTAATATGAAACTAAACAACGGCCGCATATTTAAAGTCATTTGATTATCCCTTTGTTATTTTACTATAGGACATTGAGATCACCACCGCTAGGCCATGTTCGTCGGAATCAGCCACAGGGTAAAATGAAAGAGAAAAAGAAATCACAGAAAAGAAATATCAGAAGAAAAGAAAAGCGTTCCTAAAAACTCACCTATATGGGAAGTTTCTACGTTTGGCTTCGCAGTAGTGTTTGAAATGGAGGATGTGACTGAGTTTACATGAATGACTTCGTCGTATGCTGTAGGAAAGTTCTTGCACATGTGGTCTAATACTCTGCTGCAAACATCAAAAGATAACACATAACTGGCCACGTCGCATCCTAAACTGGAAGATACAACAGCTAGGAAAAAGTAAAGAATGAACGATCGGAACGCGGGCCCGGCGTGCTCCAACCATGACAGGTAGAAGATTCAATTTGCGGTGGAATTACTCCACCGCTCACAACTTCTAAAAATCGAGCACGACATGTGTACACGAGTGTTAACGGCTAAAAACAATTACTGCTGTTCATGAACAGAAAACTGCACTGTGAGCTGTGAACGGTACTGGGAAACACGATTAATCTTGAACTTGCAAACTATTTATGTGTTATCTTTACTATACGCAAATAAGCCCATGCTCTCCGGCAAGTGCGAATAGCTAGTGCCTGAACGATCGGCGGCAGCCATCGTTTATTCCTTTCGAACGGGGCAGTCTGCGGCTATTTAGAAAAAAAATACGGTTTTGTTCGGCATATTAATGCATCTTCAACGTGTAAACGTCACTATGACGTGGTGAGCTTTCGCGATTTTGTGATGTCACTTGACAGCCAGGTGAAGTGGGTGCCGTCCGACAAATTTTACCAACAGCCGAGGGTTAATGGATAAAATGCGCCGAATCAGAAATAACTAATTCTTTTGTTCAGTCCAATACGCATAATCAGGGTGTACGCTTCATATCAAATGGGGAGCTATCATGGTTTTCATGACGTCGCGGGACAGACAGGTGAAGTCGGGGTGGTTCATAAATGTTTTTGACCAATCGCGGAGGGCTCATTGCAGACTTGGAATAGAAAAGTTTCGAATAGCTTTACGTTATAGCGCCCCAGCCACCGCAAGCTAAATAAGGGAAAGCGGACCAATCGCAGACGCCGGCACCGCCCTCTTCATCCGGTTATCTATTTTCAGTGCGCTAACTCAGCCCCGTCGACACACTCTCCACTTGAGCGTGCTTCTCGCCTCCTGGCAGCCAACTACAATCGAAAAACGGCTCAATGTAAGCAATTTTATTCATTTTCAAAGCAAAGAAAAGTGACCTCCTGTAAACTAGGAGAGCGTTTGATTGGGCATCGGGTAGGCGCTTGCGTCAGCGCTTACGCAAATTTGACGTCAGGAGATTGGAATAAAGACATATTGGAATAGTTTTGCGTTATAGGGCTCCTGGAGTCCCAAATTGCTAACCGGCTCCAGGGCAGAACGCCGGAATACACTGATGCTTGCTTACGTGGTGACGGTGGTGTCAGTAGGCAGCTCAAACTTTACAGTGAACAGCACCAGTAATGAGACGGTTTGGCGGGACGACGGGCAGGCCACGCTCGCCAGTGCGACCATCAGACACTGTGAGATTAACCACGGTCGCCGCTTGCGGTTGGAGACGCGACCTCTGTGAATTGCTGGTGTGAATGCCGCCATATACCGCCAGCCACCGCTGCTAGACGTTGCTACGGGTTTCGCTACCAGATTGGTCGCGTGATGTTCGAAACAATCGTCGCCTAAAGTTCACAAGGAGTGATGTTCAAAACAATCGTCACCTAAAGTTCACGAGGAGTCTGCTTATATCACTGTTTCCGATCTTTGTTAAAATAGAAACAACTTCAGCTTGAATATTGTGGCCAATGTAGGAAGCCGTGTGATTGAGGCGCGCGCCCCTCTGGGGCCAACCTCAGCGGGCCGGCGCTCTGGGGCTGGACAGTTGCTGGTACCGAGAACAACTGCGCTGTGTTTGTGGGCTTGGTTTCACCTGCCGCGCAGCTTCCATTTTGTATAACATTAATTTATCAAAGTAGCGCTTCGCCCAGAAAGCCAATCGGCTCTTGCTGCTGCCTATCCTTCTGAAGGTCTGCTCACGGACCCTATACTAAGAAGCCAAGTCGCTTTAGCTTGAAATCAGCACCAAGTTTCGTACACGCAGAAATGGCAGCTTTAGCAACTATTGGGCTACTCTCGCCCATGAAACAATCTGGATGTCAAAAGAACGGGGGCACTAGGTCGTCAATGAGACTGAATGCGACACGCAGTATTTTCCTATTGTTGATCAAAGCAAATATTAACTTCAAGCTGCCACAATATTTCTGTAGCCTCGATAGAGTCGAATAGTATCAGTCACGTAAATTACCCAGCAGTACCAGACGCTTCATTCGAAGTAGTGATGAACAGGATACAGAGTACTTCTATGACTAGCGATGAAGCTAGAAGGGCCTCGCAACATATGACCTGGGGAAAAGCGGTAGGAAAAGATGGAAGAACAGTCGCTTTATTCAAAGATGGAGGGTATACCATACGTGAAAAGCTTGCGGCTTTTTATACCCAATGCCTCACGACATCAAGTGTACCAGAGAACTGGAAGAATGCCAACATTATACTAATCCATAAGAAAGGAGACGTTAAAGAATTGAAGAATTATAGGCCCATTAGCTTTCTTTTACCATTGTGTAAAATATTCAGGATAATTTTCATTAGAGTCAGGGCAACATTTCACTTCAGTCAACCAAGAGAACAAGCTGGCTTCGGGAAACGATATTCTACAATGAATCACATACATGTCATCAATCAGTCAATCGAGTAATTGCCGGTGTACAAGCAATCTCTCTATATGGCTTTCATAAATAATTAAAAGGCAAAGATGCCACCAGTCACACAGGCACTGAGTAATCAAGGAATGCAGGACGCACACGCGAATATCCTGAAAATTATCGACAAAGATTCCACAGCTACCTTGGTTCTCCACAAGAACAGTACAATTTAACCTATCGAGAAAGGGGTCTCACAAGGAGACGCAATCTCCCCCCTGGTATTCAATGCATGCTTCGAAGAAGTATACAAGCTATTAGGGTGGGAATTCTTATGAGTGAAGAGTAACAACGAATATCTCAACAACCTTCGGCTTGCAGATGACATTGTCCTGTTGAACAGCACTGGGGACGGAATACAACAGGCGATTTAATACCTTAACCGAGAAAAGGGTAAGAGTGGGGTTGAAGATTAATATGCGGAAGACAAAGATAAAATTCAGTAGCCTGGCAAGGGAACAAGAATTCATGGTCAGCGTCTACAGACTGTGCAGGACTATGTTTACTTCAATTACTCACAGGGGACCCTGATCTTGAGAAGGAAGATTATAGAATAATAAAAATGGGCTGGAGTGCATACGGATGGCATTAGCAAATCCTGAGTGGTAGTTTACCTCTGTCATTGAAAGGAAAAGTATGCAATGAATCTATTCTACGGGCGCTAACATATGGGACAGAAATTTGAAGGTTAACAAACAAGCTCGAGACCAAGTTAAGGCCCGCACAAAGAGCTATGGAACGAAAAACGTGATGGTTAACGTTAAGAGACAGAAAGAGAGCGGCGTGGATCAGAGAACAAATGGGCATAGCAGATATTCTAGTTGACATTTAGAGAAAAAAAGATGCAGCTGGACAGGCCATGTAATGCCTTGCATGGATAACGGGTGAACTATTATAGTTACAGAATGGACTCGAAGGTGACGGAAGCGCATTCGAGGACGGCTGAAACCTAGGTGGCGTGATGAAATTATAAAATTTGCAGCCGCACGTTGTAATCAGCTAGGGCTAGATGGGGGTAATTGGAAATCGCAGGATTAGTCCTTCGTTTTGCAGTGGACATAAAGAGAGGCTGATGATGATTATGATGATGACCAGACGCTTACAAAATTTTGAATTTTTCAGAAAGCTACGCATATTATTTGCCAATGAACACAACCCAAAAGTTTCCTGGGCAATGATAATGTAATCATTCTGTTCCAATGCTTTTCCATAGTGCGTTTCTTCAGTGCTCGTGCATTGCTGTGCCGACGTTATCATTGGGATCGGCCGGTCGTGAACGGTGATGATCAAGAATGAATAGAATGGAGCGAAATGCATACGCACATTAACAGCCGCGGCTTTTAAGAACATCTCATTCCTGGGAATCAACTTTGAAAGCTAGCCTCTTCAACAAAACCGCCGCGATTTTATCGCCATTTTTATTACACACCGTTCACAGCCAGCTGTTCCAATTTACAACGCGTACGCAGCGCCACTCCGACAACGGACGAAAGGAGAAAAGCACGAAGAGGAATAGCATCAGAAAAGGCTTCCCTGCAAAACCGCCGCTCCAGGGATGCGATCTTATAACGGGTCGGAAAGCCAATCGTTCACTTGTCCTCACATGATTGGTCAGAATCGTGTTTCTGCTAACGACAGCGCCCTTCGTACTCATCACGCAAGTGCAAGTGAATGTCCCTTTCCGAAACATTATAACAGTTCGCCCCGTTTGCGTCATCGGGCAAGGTTGGGCAGATATCACAGAAAGAAGTTATTTGTGCAGTCCAACACAAACACGAAAAGCTTATGCGCTTCGTTACTTTCTCTTCTGTAGTTGGAAACTTGTTGAAGCTGTGATTTGCAAGCGTGCATCACAGGACGTCACCTTCAAGACAGGCAGTCGATGAGTAGACTCTGTGGTTATCGTACATTCTAACGCATGAATATTTCATTCCGCAATCATCGTATACTTCAGCATGGGGCATGATTTCGACGTCCCTGCATGCTGGTTTCAGCGTTTTCAGAGAAGGTTTCAACAGACCGTTCTCCCTCCGAACGGTCTGTTGACAGAAAGTGATGGTGCTCTAAATCTTTTATAAGTGGCGACGTAGCGCGTTATAGGCGCGTGCCTTTCTGATCAATCTTACGGACGTTGACGTAGGACTGATATCGTTTCAGCTGGATGCCGAGATATTGGTTTGTGTAGGTTCGCGCAGTGAACTCCCTTGATATTCTGCTTAATCCGATATGCATGCACGCCCTTGCTTCATTTTTTATAGCCGTGTGCAGTGCCCATGTACTTCTATGTGGTGCTGGCTGGGGTCTGAAATCAAGTTTGTGGGCTGCAGAGGACGTTGCACTGCGCGCATGATGAAACGTTACACTTAACGTTGCCGTTCGTGGCAGGGCACACACTAAACGACATGAAAAATTGTTTACGCCTATAGTTGAGGCCGAATATCGTGTTTAATGTTGATGGTGAACGACTTCTGATACGAGAGTGGCGATGATTTTATTCATGAAAGTTGAGTACTCGAAAGCCGTGTCATAGCTCAGAAAGAAAGAACCAAAGAAATAGAAAAAATACAGAAAGCCTATACGAGTAGTTTAAAGATGATGTTCAACCAATGATATGGCTATACTGTAAGGATTAAAGAAAACTGTGGTAATCATAAGGGAACTCGAAGAGTAGTGCTATCATAAACAGCTACTAGGGTTCGAATGTTCTTAATAAATCCCAAAGACGAATTTCATCAAACATATTGCGCAATTGTTTACTCTAAAAGTAGCTATTACACATGAATCGAGTGAAAGAAGAAAACAGTCACTACGAACGGAGAATCGCTTGTTTGATTTAACGCTGCCTTCTGTATGTATAAAGTTATACCGTAAGGTTCTTATTCATTTTAGGTTTTTGTAAAAGCACAATATTTTCGTTTTTATGGTAGGTTCCGGTGTAACACTAGCAGTAAGGAAGGTATCCTTGAGTTCTGCACAAGTCCCCGTTGTCTTGCGAGTGAGCGTATATAACTAATGTTGAAAGGTCTGGTACTTAGATATGGGCAGTATGAAACATCCTTAATGCACTCAGCAAGACGAACACTTTTACATGAACTGCCCTTGACCAACGCCTGTCACGTGCAGTTCATGTTTATACCTTCGTCTCCCTTAGTGCTGTAAGAATGCTTCAAAGTCTACGCAAGAGAATGCGACAAGAACGCAATGCATGTTTTGTATTGGTGCGGCACTGCATTAGTGAGTTTTCGTTGCTCTGCTTTCTCACTGTCAATTCCTGCTTCCATGAAATGCGCTTGTATATCAGCTGGTGCAGTGATAGTGTCTTGTTCAGACCCGGTGATGTATAGGGTTGCGAACAAATCTCACCTCACTATCCCTCCCTCCTTCCCTCCCTGCCCCCCCCCCCTCTCTCTCTCTCTCTCTCTCTCATGTTTCGTTAACGAGAGGCGCATGGCTCGATTCCCCTCGATGGCGCAATCTTAGCTTCCATCAGGGCTTCACCAAAACGGTCGTCTCGGCTGCGCAATAAGGCGGCCAGACGACACTGGCTCGTTTGCAAGCGGGAGGCCCACATTAGGCTCGGACAATTCGGTGACTCCTACCCAGTCATTACTGGCGCCAACAGATTAGTAGCAATGATGTCGCAGCTCTAATAGCAACGAGCCGGTTAATGCAATAAATAATTTATACATACGCTCATGTATCTGGACTTGCATGTAAGCATGCGAGATTGATAAATAAGAGGCGTACTGTGTTTGCCAGGGCCCGCATAAAGAACGAGGTGAAGCTAAATGACAACGTACGAAGTGGATAAGAAAGCCATCCGAAGCTATGCAAGTTCAACAGTGGAATAGCGCATTCTATGGAAAGGCAGAAGTAGAAAGCACGTACGCAAGAGGAACGAGAAGGACAACAGTCCAAATACGGGTAGGCACTGTAATCCCATTAGCATGCATGTAAAGCTTTTGTACTTTTCCTCCTCCGCAACTGCGCGATCTTTCATTTGACAGTGGATGTTCGTGTTCGCCTCTTTAGTTCTTGATGTGTGCTTGTTTAGTGCAGCAGCATTTTCAACTAAGACATCGCAAACAACGTGCTCATCTATCCTGTCGCACGACCGGCCTAGAGCGCGCGTCTCGCGTTTTGTATTCCAAATGGGAACAATGTGTTTTGCCGATGTGGCGCACCTGTACGGAGGGCCGTTATTGTGCTTCAAAAGTTGGATTCATAATGCCTACCACTTGTATACAGCCACAATCACCACTAGCAACCGAGCTATGCGAAAGCTGAATATCCTCAGTAAGCAGATAAAAACTTTGTGCAGAGACAATCAACAATGATTGTCAATGTGAGCTAAGGTCCGAAGGTTTCAAGAAAGTTATTCGATTTATTAAAGGAAAGGTACGCTTGACGACACATATTTGTAGCATTGAGGATATTTAGCGAGTGGTTTTTGCTTCATTGCCTAATTCCGTAAATGACAGAGCCGCACTGGCACATATCATGTTGCAGTACAGGTAAACAGCACGTGCGTCTTAAAGTGCGATAACATTTGGCTTTCGCCAAAGACCGCGCCCCGCAACTCGAGCGAGCGCGCCATTTGCTTCGGCGCCTTTGTTCCTCCGACCTCAACCACCGACCCCGAAAACGGGTGAAAGAGCCAAAGAAAGCTATTTCTTTAATGCAAGCCGAAACTCTCATCTTTACACTGCCGATGTGGTGACCGCTGCAGTCCTCGATGCACCTCATGTTAGAAGAGTCTTCACTGGCTGCGCAGCAACACCCCCGGTTGTCACGTGTCGGTGTTCGCAAGTAAACAGATGGGAAGTTAGGACGACAACGCACTTGAAAAGAACTTCTAGGCTGCGAGATTATCAGCTTCATCCACGTTTACTTTTCAATCATTCAATTTGCGTTTCCTCAGAGGCGCCCGAGGGGGAATTACATAAAAGATAGGTTTGTACAGAAGGAATAATTGTCACAATGATCTATAGTACGAGATTATTTGTTGCGTTTTGAATGAAGCTTGATGGGCAGGTGATAGCAGCAATCTTCTGGGAAAGGACATTTTAGAATTTGACTGTTCTAGAAGAAATCTTAAAAATCCGACGATTGCGATACTCGAAAATGCGAAATTTGAGCGCAGCTTTGTGCGCGTTTTCATTTCGCGATATAATGAGGCAAATAATTTGAGACCGAAATCACCTCACCCGCTGGCAGTGGGTCAGTACCGTCAGTGGCTTCGCGGAAGGAGGGGCAGTACACGGCGATACTGGAATGATGAGCGGCAACGGAGCCAGCTGTAGAATACTATGACGAAGGCGCCAGTATAGTGGCACGAGCTCGAGGGGCAGTATGGGCACGTTGCCATGAGGAGCCGTACCGGAGCCAGCTGTGGAAGAAGACGACGACGAACGCGCGAGCAGTGGCACGTGCGTTATCACGCGGTTACACCGACGCCGACGCCGACGCTCAACCCAGCAACCGGCGCCTAAGAGCTGCGTTCAAAAAAATGAAGCAGAAAATGTTTGAACAAGGGCGCGCGGGCGCATACGTTACGCTTCTTAAGTCCAGCCAATCAAAACGATAGCTGGCCAGTTGCGTCTCCGTAGATTTCAACATGGCGAAACCACTGAAAAACTTTAAGCGAAGGCATCAAAGAAATACGGGCACCGTTGAGCTCGAACAACGCGCATACGTATATACGCAGTTGCTCTAACTGGGGATGCTGGAAGTTGCGTCACGGGATATCTAAAACCGAAACTGCGGCGCTTGTTGGCTTCGCCGTAATTGTCGTATCTGTATGAAACGTAGAAGTAGCGGCCATAACAACAAATACGATTGCGTGTGTGATGACTGTACGCTCTTAACTCTTTATAGGATTGTAGTCTAAACAATTTAGTTGCGGTTTTGGCGTTTGCGCTTGCGATTCTTGCTAATTATCTGCACATTACGTGCGTAGTCTAAACGTACCTTTAGGCTGCGTTCAGACTGCGGACGTTAGAAACGCGCGCATATGTCGTAAAGCCCGCATCGCGCGCTTAAGATAGTTAACAATGCTGGTCGTGCACATTCTAAGTTGCATACATTGCACTTCTGAAGACTGAGCAATCAAAACGTGAGCTAGCCAGTTGCGCCTCAGTGGATTTCTCCATGGCGAAACTACCAAAAACTCTGAGCGAAAGCACCAAAGAAATGTGGCCGCCGTTGCAGCTCGAACAACGCAGATACACACACGCAGTCATGGCTGTTGCCAAACTGGGGATGCCGGAAGTTGTGTCACGGGAAATTTAAAACCGAAACTGCGGCGCTTGTTGGCCACGTCGTAACTGCCGTATATGTATGAAACGTAAAAGCAGCCGGTCTTCCAACAAATACGCTTGAGTGGGTGATGACTGTTGCGCTCTTAACGCTTCACACAATTGCAGTTTGAACAATTTCGTTGCGATTTTAGTATTTGCGCTTGCGTTTCTTGCGAAATATCTGCACATTACGTACGCAGTATAAACGTAGCTTTACAATGCGCACGCCGAGTATTGTTAACGATCTTAACGCTAATAACGCGCGATACGGGCTTTACGACAGATGCACGCTTTGCTAACGTTATGACCGCAGTCTGAACATACCTTAGCTTGCAGCGCATGACCAGTGCGATGAGATATGTGAGCTGCAGGGATGGATGTAAGGCGCGTGATTATGTGGGGAGTGAAAAAAGTCACATTTTTGCCCGAAAGGCGAAGCACAGATTGCGACAGCAAATTAGTGGATAGCTGCGAGAAGTAACAACAGTAGTTTTAGCGGCCGTATAAATTTGTAAACATTCGCCTACTAACTAAATTAACAATGATAGAACGTATAAGCGTGGCTGAACGAGGACGTATACGAAGAAACAGACTCATACAGACAGCGCTGTCTTTGTGTGTGTGCTTCTTTCTACGTCCTTGTTGAGTCGCGCTTACACATTCTATAGTAGGTTCAAACCAGCTAGCCCACCATAGGTGTTTTCAACTAAATTGAAAAACATGGTGTCACGCGCGCACAGGTAAACGTGAACACATCTCGCTCGATGAGCGAAGAAACTCGCTGTCAAAATGCTGGAGTGAGGAATCGTGGCAGGAGCAAGCGAATTGACCTTCGTGCATCTCTCGCTTCAGCGCGGACAAAACGTCGAACGCAGAGCGCATAAGAAACTACCGACACTACGCGCACTCTGCAAACATGACAGATCGTATTGAAGGTGAGGCCCACGCGGTCGCGCACTTTGGCCACGTCACAGATCGCTTTCAAGACACACGAGCCCCGACAACGTGCCCCTACGACATCCGCCAAAGGCGTCTACTACGGCGTCCGCCAATCGCTTGCCCAACGCCGTAGTAGACGCCGTGGTTCTCTCCGATCTGTACTGCGCGGTGGACGAGGAGCACATCGAGGTGCCCTAGCAGCCGCCGGAGAAGAATGTCCCTCCTAGGTCCGAACGTAGCACGGAAACACCTGCGTTGAGCGCTGGTTAGCTCCTTCTGTTTTGTCGTTTGCTGCTTCCCCCCTTTTTTGTTATTTATTCTTTATTTATTCATTCTTTATTCTGTATTTAGCAGACTTGTGCCCTGAACAGTACGGAACAACACAGTGGTGGTGGTAGCAGCAAACACTGTCGTCAGTTAACGCGGCTCACAAACGGGCTTTATGTAGGGCCCTCCTTAGCATTCGAGATCAGCCGGTGTTCACAGCAATTAAAAAAATTCAATGAGTGCAACGCGTTGCATTCTTCATTGTGGCAGCGTTTGCAAAAAATCACGGTGTAAGAACATCCCTTATAAACTTAGAGTGTCTCGCGGAATAGAACGACGCGCTAAAGTTAGAAAAAAATACATAAAGAGCGAACAGATGTGGCACGCGTGGAAGTGTGTAATCGCAGAACTTAAATATAAGGCATGCGATGCGTCTTAAACGACTCTTTAGCAGCATTTCTTTTAAAAGTGGCTATACTAGGACGCCCCTATGCAAATGAGAATAAAACACTCCTGTCACTGAAAGCAACATCAGAAACGTTGCGTACATGTTAAGCGATAAAAATAAAACCACTGTAGAAGCTTCGCAATGACAAGGGATAAGTACAAAGGCCACCTATGCGAAGCTATTTCGTTGCGTCTTTGCATATGTATAATAGAACAACATCCTTGATGACCAAAGACGTACGTGGGAAAGAACTGCTAAATAAAGAATCCATACAAGTTCAGCCCAAATAAAACAAGATAACAGACCTTGCCGAACGCGTCGCAACAATTCGAGTTCGAAAAGTAATTTGTTGACATTTAGCGGCAACTAAGCAACAATGTTGTTTATTGTAACTATTACAGGGTACATGAAGAGATAAATTAGGCAATATAATCCAGGCACTGCTGAAGGTACGAGTCATTCAAGAAAAAAAAAAATAGAATGTAACGCACGGACATGGTATTGCGAGAAAAAGAAACATTAACTGGGTAAGAAAGGAAGGTGCTATTATAACAACCCATGAAAAGGCGCCATTATAAACGAGCCCATCAGTAACGCTTCCTACTTTTCCTCCTAATATAAAAACTACCCCCGAAACCGAGAAAAAAGAAAAAGAAAAGGGGGGGGGGGAGGAGGAGGTCGTTTTGTGCGCTGCCAGTGTGTAAAAAATAAAGGAAATAATAATACCGAGCACTAAGTAAGAGCGAGCGGGATCAAATTGTCGTTTGGGGGCGCCCCGCTCGCACCCGCGTCGTATGCGGTGGGAGCGTAAAAACACGGCTGCTCCCGGCCACCCCGCGCCGTCTTGTCGCGCGCGCGGCGGCCGCTCTCTCTGGGATGTCCCGATGAATGGTTCCGGGAGCGGGGACGGCAGCAGCAGTAGCAGCAGCAGTGGCGGTCCCAGTCAGGATCAATCCACATATAGTGCTGTTCTTTTCCCAAGCGTTTCTTTCTCCCTCTTTTTTTCTTATTGCGTCCTTGTTCTGCTGTGTCCGCACGTATCCCAATTTAGGGGTCACTCCATGCGGCTGCTTATATATGACTTCTTCCTTCTTCCATTCTTATTTGCCTCTCTTGCTTGGCACAATGTCACGAGGTTATAGGAAGAAAGCGAGAGTGAGAGTGCGGAGGAAGCGTGGAAAGGGAAAAGTGCGTGCGTGGTGGGGAAGTTATTCATCTGCGAAAGTGAGCGGGGGGAGATGGCTTCCTCGCTTACGAGCTGCGGCCAGTGCGACCTAAGCGACTGCTTT